>NC_051180.1:23904991-23964990 GCF_013339695.2 Rhipicephalus sanguineus
AAGTTCGCCGCCTGGGAATATTTGCTGTTTGAGTTGGTCGGTAAGCATTTTAGTACTCACCTTGCACACACTGGATATCTGGGCTTTCAGTTACAATCGTGCAAGTTGTAGTGCGGCTGACAAGAGGAAATTCATCCGACAGACGACTAACTGTCAGTTGTCGATAATCGCAATGCCCGGTACACTTGGTGAACAAGTTTCATGATCTCTGGCCTTTCCACTCCGCTCTTAGTCGGCACATTTGTGCGGTAATTTGTGAAGTCTCGACACGATTTCATTACCTTTCCTTGACTCACCTCTTCATGTCCATAAACTAGGCCAATTCCGCATAAATGGAGAAGATGATGATCCTTTTGCAAGCAAAAATTGAATTAAGATCTCTGGCATTCCACAATAGGGCGCGGAAAGAGCAACGAAGCAACTTGACTCTTCGCAGGCCCATAACAGAGATTGTCGTGTCCATTCCACCGCACAACAGCACAAAAGCAGACGACTATTGAGTTCGAAAAACAGTAACTTCAGTACCTTCGCGAAGAATTAACAGATGGCGCTGCACAATTAATCTCATTCTAATGTGCAATATTTAAATATTAGCAAACTGCTCTTACTTTTTGAATAGCCCTCGTAAATAATTGTGTCGCTGGTTTTAGATTGAAAACCTCGACGTCCTTAAAAATTTTATGGAAGGAGTCCCGACATCAATACTCAGTGCAGATTATATTTCCTTCATAAAAGCAAAAAGAATCACTGTCACATCAGCGTAGGATTTCTATTGCAAGAGCAAAAACACTTAAGCTTTAAGCGAATTTTAGTGGCTCTAGGACAGGTGCACCGTGGTGTTGTGAGTGTAGCTTGCACCACTGAATTCTTACGTTGTCATCGAGTATAAAGGTTTTTAAATGCTGGCTCTGCCTGCAATAGGGCCATTTCTAAAAAGAAAAAAAGAACAGAAGAAGAAGAAGAAAAGCTCTCGTACGATAGCCATTCATAGGCATTGATAAGCTTAATCAGCGCTACAGGTTGCACCAGACTCACTTCCCTTATAATCTCCCAGAAGACGACCCAGAGGGTTACGCCAGTGCTGAAGGTGCACTTATTTATCTTTACGGCGTCGCGACGGGTCCTTATGCTAGTATCACTCTGATAGCACGTTTCCAAGATACCTGACATGCAAAACCGCTGCACGTAGTGGGGCCTAATGTGCACGTGGAAGCCTTTTTTGCTCGCTTCTATATTTCTCTAGTGAAACATCGGAGCGACCTCGTCCAGCTTTCCATGCCTCGACGCGCGGGGCATTCAATGCGTTCACTCACGTATGCCCGCGAGGACCAACCAAAAAAGTGTGCTATTGCACCGCTAATAGCATGGCTTCATTGGTTTTCGATCCTTACATTCGCACATGCAATAAGTGGTTTCTTTGTTTTTGTTTATTTTTAAGAGCCCCGAAGGACTTCCAAAAGGCCGAACATAAAAGAAAATTGGCTTCACAGCCTCGCTTGGAACGAGGCCCTTACAGTGAACTACAGTAGTTCAAATTTCCTTTGCCTCGCTCAAAGAAAGGAAGAATGGTGTATATATATATATATATATATATATATATATATATATATAATATATATATATATATATAATATATATATATATATATATATATTATATATACCCACTCGTCGCTCCGCCTTTTCGAAAAAAATTTTATCCTATTAGGGCTTCTTTTATTGTTCATCCAAGCCGGGCACGTCAAAAAGAATACAAACACGTTGCAACGAGCTGTAAAGCATGCATACTTTATTTTTCGGTAAAACGGCTATAGTTGAGGGAAGCCGAAAGTACGAACTGACTTTTTCATTTTTTAAGTAAGCGAACCGGTCTTCAGAGCGTCGAATATCACGATCTAAGTATATATCACGCATTAGCATTCGCAGCGCCTTTTATTTTCCGCGCCTGTTTTGTTTGCTATTCATCGACGAGCGCTGAAAACATACGGCCCTGCCTTGTGTCTAGAGGGCTTTTCATTGCCCAGGTCATGGACGTGCTGTCGCAGCCTCTACGTGCTGTGCACATTTTGCTTCACCTTGTATCACCGCAAGGTGAAGGATAACCTGCAGGAGATAGCTGGTGTGTGTGTGTGGTGTTGTATGTTCTTTTTTTCTTGTTGTGTTGTTGTTTTTCGTGTTTCCTTACTGAACCTTTTCTAAAGGTATATACTCCAGGAACCCCAAATACAGACCAAGACTAGGGTGTTTTTAGCAGTGCTGGTTTACCGTACCTCATGTACCCGGTTACAACCGAAGAAAAGATGCCATCTCCGGCCACAGCGATCGCTGTCCCTCCCACAGAGAATTTGCATAAGTGCTCCGTCCAATAGCGTTCGCTCATTTTTGTGACGTCAGGTACTTCTCGAGCGTTTCAGATAGCCGACTGCCCCATACAGAATCACGTTTGTGTCGTTGGTTTTAGTTCCGAAGCTTGAACGTCCTGGTAAATTTCGTCAAAGATTCTGACATCGCCGCTCAGCCAAACTTAAAGGACCCCTAAAACACCTGCGATAATTTGTAACATTTCAAATAAACTCGCGCATGGAGTTCAGAATGTCGTCACGATCAACAATGCCAAACGCGGCAGCGCCACGAGCCGTGGGCGCCCCACAAATTCCACTAAACAAAACCTCCTCTCCGGGCCTTCCGGCGATCCTCAGCCCCTAAGCGTTCGCCGCGACGTCAGTGTTGTCGTCTACTCATGTCATCCACAAAAAAAAAAAAAACAAAAAAAAAAAAACCCTGTTTGTCTGCACGCAGGTACATAGGCGCGCTCGCCGCTCTTCCTCCTCGCACGGTGAGAAGAGACGAGCCGACAAATGGAGCGAAGCGAAGGAAAGAGCGAAACAAGCGAGGGCCTCCTTTGGATCATCAAACGCGTGTGACTCCGCTATTACGGCATGGTTTCAAAAATTCTCACGGTTACGCATTCGTTGTAGACTTATGCACAACTGCAACACCTCAACTAAATTTCGACCTCTATGTGGTTTAGAGGCCCTTTAATGTTTTAGGTAGTAACAAGGTACCTTTAATTCTTAATATGCGTAGTATTTACATTAGCTGAGAAAACGTACTTATGGTTTGAGCGGAAACCGGCTAGCACGACTGTATTTCGATCTAGGTGGCGTTGGTGAAGTGCAGGCGCGCCGCGGTCCTGTGGGCGGAGCTGCCATTTTTTCTTAGCTTCTATACAACCAATGATTTTTTATTTTCTTGGTTGTAACCGAGTATAGTTATGTTTCTCTACAAGACCGGCTTTAGCTACTCTCACCATGTAACCACATTATTAAGGGCCTGTTTATCCTGAAGCCGCGCGGCCGCCCCGCACAGGGCGGAAGGCCATCCGCCCTGTGCGGCGCGGCCGTGTGGCTTGAGGGTAAATAGGCCCTAAGCGCGTCGAGCAACTCACGCAGCTAATATAAGGGCTACAGTGTAATAAGGGCGAAGCACCTTAGGGTCTCGGCGTGTCGACGTGCATCGTCGTCTGCTGTCGTGACGGTCCATTTGCTTGAGCGCAAGAGAGGGCGCCACCGCCTCAGCGCTCGCCGTGTGGCGAGAGAGAGCGAAAGGCGCGCGTTGACTGTGGAAACGCTCTTTCTGCGTTGAACGCGGCTGAACTACCAGCTCGCGAGGAATGAGAACGCGCCCTCGCCACGGTACGCGGGATCTGTTTTCTCAGCTTATTAATCACTCATATGCGCACTACAACAAGGCTATGTCACAAAGCTTTGTGAGTCACGGCTGACGCGACACATACAGGTGCGCAGATACCAGTAAATTTACGCTGATTCGTAAGAAGTCGGATACAATTGCTGAGAAAGGCAGTTTCGAAGTAGTGCGCTCAACCGGTGCATAATAATATTTTGTATTATTTGCAACATCACTTTAACTTATGTCGTCGCCAAATGTCTTTGTCCAATGAAAACTTAGTTTATCCTTGCACTTACAGAGTCACGAAGAGTGCACAGCCGCAGAACCAATTAAGGTTTTCATTTTGCATTCTACGACATTAAGTGAAGTTTGCGAAGCTCGGAGAACACGAGCTTTCCCCAGAAAGCGTCAGGTGTAAAAGATCAGCTTTATTAGGCCTAGCATGCATGAAAAGCACTTATCCAGCTGCGCCTCGCGAGGAAAAAAGAGCGATAAAAATAAGGTAACGCATCTCATAACTGCAAAGCTATACCAACGGCAAACACCCAGCCGTCGAATCATCCTGCTCGTTTCTTGTACAAAACCTCACACGCATTCAAACTTGCAGCACAGAATCAATCAGAAGCGACACGTTTTAAATGCCATTATAATCTTCAGCAGTGCTTCGGATGTTGATCACTGTAACGGTGTGCGAAATTGCGTATACAACCCTGCACCTGCATCAAGATGATGGTACAAGAGATCGTATATTTCATTGGTGCAGCCAAAGAAGGATGGAGGGGGAATCGGTGAGTTGTTTCCTGAACTTCTTGAAATTAAAGGAAGGTCAGACCCTCCCTCCCCCAAAATAAAGCCCTGGCCGCGCCCCTGTACGTTCCCAAATATTTTCACGGTGCGGGAAAGCACGTAAAGGGCATAACAGAGGCCAATATAACGAGCTGAGGATGATAATAATGATGATGATTGTCTTGTATGGCTTATACCCAATATGAGAAACTGGCCGAGAATTTGGCATCTGAACTATTATATATAAATTTGAAGTTTGCATAACGAAAAACAAAGGAAAAAATGGCCGTGTAACTGCGTGCTCCGCTGCAAATGCCGTGTAAAGACGATAGAGGAGGCGCTGCGTCTACGCTGCGTGAGATATGTACGCCATCTGGCAATACATCGGGAAACATGAGCTTGTGCAGAGGGTTTCCTTCCTCCGTGGCAGAGGGCGTTCGTCGGCGCGCATAGCTAGAGTCACTGGAAAATTTTCAGAGTATCGCATCTGTTTTCCGCGCGCCGCCGCCAACGCGATTGGCTTACTCGCATCACGTGACCTCTCGCCGCCATATCCCTTCCAAGCGCTTTGGGTGCTGGCGCGTTCAATGCAGAGCGTGGCCGGACATTTAGCAGCACCACGGTCCCTAGAAGTACTTCGTTGCATTTTTTAAACGCGTCATGCAGACAGGGGCGTAAGAATTTTTTTCGGGATGGGGGGAGGCACCTCCTTGATCTGAAGTGGGGGCCTGGCAGGCAGATGTGGTCGAGTGGCATTTCGTGCTATGTATGCCACGGGAAGCCACGGGAAAAAAATTTTCGGCGGGGGGGGGGGGGGGGCATGGGCCTCGGTGTCCCATCCCTGGCTACGCCACTGCATGCAGATGCCAGAAGAGAGTAGCTCACCAGCAATCGAACGTTACTGGTGAGCTACTCTGGGAATCTCGTTTATATTTGCATGCCATGTGGGAAAAATTAATGTCAAAGAGCGCCGCTCTACGTGGCTGCATAGTTGGCCGGAATGAATTCGCCCCCCTTGAAGAACACACCTTCCTGCAGTGAACGACACAAAGTTTGCTGGAAAAGATCTCATGCGACAGGCTATTTCACCTTCTCGGTTCGCTAAGGTCAGCGATACTGAAAACTATGCATACCTTTCTATTTGCTCGGCTATTTATATCTCGATCTGTTGAACAGATTACGCATGCTTTTCGAGTTAAAAGCGTGTCACGCACGAGAGCGAAAGTGAAGATTTATTAAAATAATAACTGTTTACTGGTATACCTTGAAGGCAATTATGGCATGACCATTTGCCATTGCGCAAAACAGAAGCGTGGAACTCTGTTGATAAACTCGGTATAAGGCAATGTTATAAAGCGTATTTTTAAATTAGTTGCAAAAAAATGTTGCCAATGCTGCATTGCGCCGAGCATAACCCTAAAATACTGTTTAGGGGTTGAGAAATGGTCACAGCAAAAAAAAAAAAAAAAAAAAGCAGATCCCACGCATTGCGAGAGTCGACTTTATGCGAGCCCTATGTCGATATTTATACTGTGTTGCAGTAACATGCGCTTTAAAAATTTCCGGGATGTGCTATTTCTCATCAAAAGAACATAAAGCACCGTGCCGAGGAAGTTTTATTAAGAGTGCATTATGAAAAAAAAGTGCAGCAGTGCAGAAACCGAACCCAGCTGTTTACGCGCTCGCAACGCCAAAAAAAGAAATCTGTTTGCCGGAACACGGCAAAATATTTGCAAATGCACTGCAACGTTGGGAATATTAAGGAGACAAGAAATAGTAAATGCAGCAATTAAGCAGGGATGTCAATAATTTCAATGGCCTATTTTCTACGTATCGCAAGATAAGATGCACATTACCAACCGCACGCCGATTCGCCCGTGCGTTCGGCTGCTGGCGTTCCGAATCAAGTCATAAATACGTCGCGCACAACTTCCAATTACCGTACACACACAACTTCTATTATACATATCAACCAGTTGAACAGCAAGCATGGTGCGCAAGCAAGGTATGCGTCAGCGATCAGTCGAAGGACGCAATGTTGAATGTTCTCGATGTTGTTCGATAACGTTCTCGAGTGCAGTGAACCTGAACAGCGACTGCAAAGCTAGCGCAAACAGCCAAGATTCACCAAATGCCGAAGTAAATGGCATCTCGCACTATGTCATTGCGCTAATGCAACTATGTTTACAGCTATGGACCTAGCGAGCACACCCGGGCGTGACACGAAAAGAGACCGATGAAGCCATGAAGCGAGTTCGCGAGCACATGGCCACATTCGCCGCACGTTTCATTAGTTACACCGCTAACCGCGCAGTCGATCCATAACTGTCGATGACTCCAAATCACTTCTAATATCCTCTTGAAGAAACACACACACATAATGCCGTTCTGCCGAGCCTAACACGGCACTGAGGCTAAAAGATCGGACACTTCTCAACACACGCTAGCAACGCGCCGGACGGTTTGGAAGGGACATGGCCGCCACCACCCAATGTTGCCCGCGTGCAGCCTACCTTTGCGGTACTCTGATTTTCCAGTGACTCTACGCATAGCATGGTATTTTCAGCGCAGCAGCATTTTCAGCGCAGCCGCAGTCGCAGCTTAAGAAACTAGGGTCTTTAGAATTATTTGTCTATGTATTTTCTATTAAAGGAACACACCACCTAATACTTACCTAGTGATGGTGCGCCTCAGATATGCGTAATATTTACTTTTCGATCGACAACGTTCACAAGTATGAAGAGCCGTACCAGTTCAAGATGGGTGGGCGGTAAGCAAGTGGTTCAACTTTGGCCGGGTGGCTGAATCAATACCCGGAAACACTGCCGCTCCGGCGTCCCAAAGAATTACGTCATGATGACGTCACCGACACCATCTTGAATAATTTGCTAGTTCGGCGGCCTTTTAAAAGGGGCCGTAACTGAAGGTGAAATTGGCGCTAGTGTTCATGGAGATTCAAAATTAAAGCAGCCAATGGCAGCCTGCCGCCGTGCCGGCAAAGCCGTGCACCCCGCGCCGGCCGCGGAGGCCGCGCGCGCGCCGCGACGCTAGTTTTGAATTCCTCGAAAGTTCCGTTGTAGCATGGAGCGAGTGCTGAGAGCGGGCACCAGGCTGGCCGTGCAGGGAGGCTATGCTTGGCGGACACCTGCAAGTCTCCCGTTGTGGTTAGCGGGTCATTGTTCGCTCTTGAGACTTATCGGAGTGGTCGTTATGTCAGCCGTGCTCCGTCGCCGCCATACAGGAGCCCATCCTAGTCGCCGGCCTTGATATGAAGTTTCGTGATGTTCCGTTACATGAAGCGAGCTTTGGCCGGCGTGTGGAGTTTCGCGGTGTTTGCGTGTTGTGCGCTCTTGCCGCCGTGGTGGTTAACGGCACGCACCATTCGTACATCATGGAACGGTGCACGGATACTTCAAGACCGGCCGAGTTCCGCAAGATTCTTCGAGGTTCCGAAAAACTAAAGGTGAGCATGCGGCTTGCGTTCGCAGCCACACATTTACGAATTGCAGTTGGACAATACAGTTATTTTTTTTTAATTACGGCTGAATCGTGAAAAGCACGATGTTGCAGTTAATATCGCTGTTCCTAGAAGGATTGAAATTAAAGAACTTGAGACGTCTCATAGTTTAACTTTTGCGTCTATGACAGAACTGCGTGATGGAAGTGCGTTTTGGTTTTTTTGCCTGTTTATCACTCGCCATCGTTTAAATACGCGTTCCTGAGACGCAATAGGCAGTTTTAGAATAGCGTACGAAAAGCTTTGCGTTGGCTTTTCGCGCAATTGTCATGCGTCGTACGCTAACCGCTTGCGGGCTCCCGTAGTGACGGAAATAGCGAGCCGCAAACGCTAAAATAGCGTACGCTATTCTAAAACTGCCTAATGTATCGCAGCTTGCACTGAGCCGAGACGACGACACTACGTTTGCCTCATGCGACTGCGTAATTTGTATCGTTGGAATTAATAGTTTTCAATTGCTTTATTTCAGGACGGAAACGTTTTCGGAGTATTCGAGAAGGCAAGAACTGATGCGTTTGCCCAAGGAGGGATTAACAGCTGTAGAATCAGCGCTCTGCGAAGTCTCGATCCGCAACTCAAGTGGACCAGCTTTCTACCCTGCCCCCAGTGCTTCTTCTCGGTGCGTGAATATGCTATGTACTTACGGCTGAAGAAGTAGTTTGTGTGTTTATATATTGTATCTGTTATTGCCTATGGAAAAACCGCTCTAAGGATTCATGTGTAGGCATGAGACATGTCCTATATGCAGAATTTTACTGTTTGTGTTTATCACAATGAAGTGCTCAGTGTACCCAACATGACGTCCTCCCATCAGTGGCGTTATATTCAGCTAGGATTTGTATTCGCGGTGAAAGAAAAGCTGCGTATAGGCTTATTTCACCTGGTCGTTGAGTAATACGCTTTTCTTCGAATGTCATGTGCTGCTGCATAAACTGACCATGGCCTGCATCCCGTTGCCACCAACTAACTTTCAAGTAGTGTTCAAGTACCATATATTGTGTCTTGCTCTTTTTAGCGCAATGTACTACTTACTGTGCTAAATCTTATCTTTTTCATTTTGTTTATCTGGTGAAGGTGTCCAGCATTTCATGTATATTTGTGCAAAATCTGAGCAAATATGTAAGTGGTTGTTTGTGTTTCGTATCATTTCAACGGTTAATAAGTAAATCATTGCAATATTATTTCATATTTACATATTTTGCGCTTCGTTATGTTTTTGTCATGCACTAAAATTTCTTTAAACTACATGATTACCTCTCATCATAGGCTCCTTTGCACTTTGCTCGGTATTGCACCAAATGAAAATCGTGTTTCTTATATGTGTGTACGTCAAAGGGCCTACACTTTCCAATGTGTTCGATTTTTTAATTTCTAAATTTTACAATGAACTTTTGTGTTTAGTCATGCACACACTGTGAATTCTTCCCTTCTGTTCTTCTCCTGAACTTGTATCGTGTCCCATTACATGCAAATCTTGAGTTTCGGAAACAGAACAATAAAAAGAGGTAACAGAAATGTTGTAGGTGGATTCATCCTTTTTGCTCTAGCACATGCTGGCTGCGGGCAAACGCGAATGCGCGGCCAAGCACAGCACGCGCGCGAGCGCACGCGAACAAAAAAAAAAAAAAAATCCCGGCGCGGGGCATAGGAGGAGAAAAAGCAAGCGTACAAAATAAAAAACGGTGCGCGGCATGGGAGAGGAGGAAAAGCAAGCGCACAAAAAATAGAAAGAAAACGGCGCGCGGAGAGGGAGGAAGAGGGGGTGGAGGCGAGCGGCTGTTGTTACTGTTGCCCTGACGATGTAAGCAACGTAATCGCTACGTCATCGCCCTTTGAGCTTGGCGGCCTTCTGCAAGGGGCGTAACTCAATAGCGCTCTCGGCGCTGTCGGCGCTTGCGTCGGCGGAGCGTTTGAATTTCGCGTCCTATGGGAGGTATACGAAGAAACCGACCCTTGGCTGAATCGGGTGACAGACAGACAAACAGAAAGACAGGCCAAAATTTCTGCGTTTAAGTTCCCCAAGAAAGACTATCGTCTTTAAAATAAAGGAAAATATATGTGACGAGCATCACCAAGCGCTTCGTTATGGTCAGCCGGGCCTAATACCACTACACGTATTCTCGCGGCATTAACCCAGGGCGAAAGCTCTCGTACGATGAGGGTGTATAGGCGTAGAATCAGAAGACAGATTATGCGGCTTTAAGCGCTCAGCATGAACGATATCGGTAGGGACCGGATTTTTAGGCATTAAAAAAGCGCGTTTTAGGCCCCAAAAATAGGCAGGCGAAGCAACGTTTTAGGCCCCCAACATTGTAAATATGGGCACAATAGATTTTTTACATAAATACAAATAATTTCAAGCAAAGACGTGCACGACCTGTATTTACGACAGGAAAATAAAAAAAAAAATGTTATCGTTTATGACGTCACAGAGGCGCCAACAGTTTAACAATTGTGCCGCGCGGTTCGCAGAACACAGTCTCTCCGTTTAGAATGGTGAATCAAGTGTCCACTGTCGAATCAACACACTCCTGAATGTTTTATGGGCGAAGCTCCTTAGGGCGCGGGTCTGTCCCTCCTACGGTGTTAGAATTGGTCCCTTCTCTGTAGTATGCAGTAGTAGTAGGTAGCCACCTCTTGTTCTCAGAAAGATATCTAGATGGCGCGGAGGCGCTCGCTGCGTTGCAGATGCGTGCTCTAGCCCGCCCCCCACCCCCCCTTTCTCGCCTTGCAACGCCGACGCTCCGCGCTCACTGCGTTGCAGATGCGTGCTCACTCATCATCATTCACCCGTGGATGGATATGCTGTGGATTTTTCTCTCTCTCTCTAGATGCGCTAGGGCCTTCGCTTCTGGGCCCGTCGTTTTGGGGCGATGTCACAGATTCAAGCATCTGTGGCCATCATCCACGGACGATTCGGAAGCATGTCGTATTTCCTCGAAGCCTGCCAGCTCGAGCGCACAGTAATCGGAGGCGCTTTCGGCGACCACACTGGTCAAAATGTCGCACCGGTGACATGAAGCGTGGTCGAGGGTGAGGAAATCTTGAGAAAGGTAAAAGAGAGACGAGGAGGAAGACGAAGTACATAAGACGCTCGCACTCATATACGAGTGCGAAGAGAGTTTGGCTACAGTGGCTAGAAGGAGTACTGTATTTTGGCTGTCCCTGCGAGCGCACATCGCCTCCACTTGCTTTCACCCTCGCCCTCGATCGTTTTGCCGTGCGGTAATATCAGCTTCGAAAATGATAACTTCGAGGGTGAAAGCAAGCATGTGGGGGCGATGTGCGCTCGAACGAGCAGCCAAACTCTCTCCCGATAACTCGAAAATATGCCATGATCGGCGCCACTGTACAACCTTGCAAAGCGCTCGCGTGATGTAGTTCATACTGAGCGCGATGGCATGTCGTTTTCTCCCCATTCGTTGGCGTTCCTTCAATTCCCGCTCTCCTTCCTCCGTGCGAACGACGCGCGTCCGCCCCATAGCGAGTCCAAAGGGCCACTGCTGATGACAGCGTTAGCGCTATATATGGGCCTCACGATACAAAAGGGCACAACGATTGGTGAGAAGTGCCGCCGCCCAGTATCACGACACTTGTGAAAAAAGGCATGGGTGGTGGCGAGGGGGTGAGGGGCACGTTGCCTAGTGCGCGAAGTGCGCGCCGACGGAAGCGCGAGCTTAGCGGCGCTCTGCTCTTGACAAGCGCCGGAGAAAAAGAGAAACGCTGTGCATTTCCCTCTCGCCACCGCGTGGGTTCCGTGCAGTCCGCCATTGCGGCGTTCACAATGACCGCGTGTCGGCTTCAAAAGGATAGTCAACCAAGCCGGGAAGCGCGCGCGTGCGGCAGCTCCGAGTAAACAAACAGACGTGCCGGCGCGATTGCGCATGTTGTTATTGTGTGGAGTACCGAGCATTAACTACGAAGTCAGCGAAGACCAGAACGTACGCATCCACGTTCTCCCTTAAAGACCGCGAGTGATACAACGAGAAAAATCCAACTATGTCCGGAGCACAGACCGTGCCGGCGTGAATCTTCCCGACGCGTTCACGCTGCAGGCAGCCGCGCCTCAGGAGGCTGTGCGCGCAATTTGTGGGGACAAAAACACTCTTAAGTAGCGATGCCTCGGACATTACGTGTCGCTGCGGGCATTTGTGGTCTGAACTACGGACGTGTCAGCTTCCACGCTGTTACGCGGCAGCGTTTAACACGCTCAAAAACCGGAACGGGAGACCGCTTGGTCTCGGCCACTGAACTTCGTGACCGCTACCGTGAGCGGCTGGGTAAGCGAGCGCGCGAATGAAGCAAATTGCTGCCGATAGCGGGATCATCATGACACAGGTAAGCTTGTAAGGACGTTTTAGATATTTATCTTTTGCATTATTTTGTAAGGTGACAAGCCTCAAGTCGAAGTGTGGTTCCTGGGGAAGGGTGAGGGAGAAATGCTTGCCGCGCACGGCCTGAAACGGCGAGCGTGTTCCCACATTGCAGCGCTCCTCTTTTACGTGGAGTACGGCCTGCGAGCGCGTGAAGAGCGCTCGTGCATAGATGGCTCCAAGAGCTGGTTCCCTCCTGCCATGAAAAAACTTGAGGTGCGGCCCGTTGCCGAAATGGGCTTGTCGTCATCGGCGACGAAGAAGTGGCGCATCGACGCTGCAACAAGCGCAACTTGTGCACCGCAGCGTTGACCGCAACCAGTTTCTCGGCGTACTGATTGCAGCTGAGTATCGACCTGCATTAGCGAGCACTTATGTGTCGTCGGTGAGAAGCAGCAAAGGTGCCGATTAGCATCAGCTCTTCGAGGAAAGTGCAATAAGTTTAAGTTTTTCATGAACTTTTGGCAAAATATGCCAAGGTGTACAGCACGCTGCACAAGAGCGCTGCAACGTGCGAGCACGCCTCGCCGTTTCCGGCCATGCACGAGCAGTGCGCAGCAAGGATTTCTCCGTCACCCTCACCCAGGAACCACACTTCGACGGGAGGCTTGATGCGGGCCAGCGAATGGGTCACCTAACAAAAGAGTAGAAAAGATAAATATCTAAAACGTCCTTACAAGCTTACCTGTGTCATGACGAATCCCGCTATCGGCAGCAACTTGATTGCATTCGCGGCTCGCTTAACGGCCGCCTGTCACGAAGTTGTGGCCGCCAACGGCCTTCCTTCCTTTGAGTGCTGTCTCGTTACAAAAACACGTCCGCAAGACCACAAATTCGCGAATGTCGGAGGCATCGACAAGTGGTCACAGTTCACCTCACTATGCAGTCGGCTGCCTGCAGCGGGAACGGTTCCACTCCGGATAGTTGGATTTTCTCGTTTTTATCACTCGCGGTGTTTGGGGAGAGCGTCGATGCGTGCATTCTGGTCTTCGCTGAATTCGTAGTTATTGCTCCGTACTCCTCACAAGAACAACAGCGTGATTGCACCGGCACGTCTGTTTTGTTCTCGATCGGTTCTGCGCACGCGCGCGCTTCCCGCTCGGTTGTCTATGACTTCAAATGCGGACTACCCACAATGCACAGCGCCTCCGCCGCTTGTGAAAGCTCCCTATAGGCGGCGAACTGCTCTCGGGAAAGCAAGCAGACGGCGCCGTGGTTTCCTACGTCGTTGTACGTGTGTCTCCGCGTTGTTCACGTTTCCGTAGTGAAATAAGCAACGTTCGTCGTATGTGTGATGGCCGAAACTTCAAGGGATGTCGAATAACAATTGCTGTGGAGTGTAGTGCTCAAACACCGACAAAAACGCGCCCGGAACACGGTCTTACTCACCTACCGCAAGGCCTCCTGAACAAGAGCGCCGGAAGCAATGGATCGCCGCTGTTCCTTGGCAAAGACGAGCCGCTTCGTCATTGTGCGGGTTAACACGTCGCTTCTTGTTCTAATGCTTTCGTTCTGTCATATCGGTGCTCGCTGGATGCACTCGATCATGTTGACACTGGTAGACGACCAAAGTTATCAGCCTGAGCATGCGTTGGTTCGGTTCGACCGCCGTGCAGGGCACTTCGCTAAAACGTTCTATATTTCAGAAGTGTTGTAGTTCGGGCGAGTTGGTCATCCATGAACTTAGCTTGTACTAGCGCGGTACATGTACCGCGCTATTACAAGCTAAGTTCTATATTTATTATTTACAGAAACAGAAATGCAGCAATGGTTGACTTCAGAAAGAACAAGAAGTGATTGAGACGTCACCTTTGTAAACAAAACAAAGCGGATGTTCACCACGAGCTGCACCTCATAGCTGGATCTTGTTACGCTAGTCTGCGCGACGCACCTTTGATATTCACCGGCATGACGATTCACTCCACACGGACGTTCGTTCTCCTCCGCAGTCGGTCATCACATGTCTTCTCGGCGACCCTCTTCAAAACTTGTCACTGTCATCTCTTGACACTAAACTCACAGCACTAGATCATCAAACAACACGTCTTCTGCGGTCGAGCGAACGATGCTATCACTAGAACGACATAACTTCATCGCCGACTAACTCATCGCTGACTGACTCTGGCCCCGCGCGCTTGCTGCGCTTGCATTGCCTGTATCGGCTCGCGCCTGGGTTCGGGAAGGTGCGTATGATTCGTCTGTGCGTAGCACAGCGAAAGCTAGGGAAAGGGCGAGATCCTCTCACCGATTCGTCTGCGGAATCAGACGGCGCCGCTGGCTCGGCTTTGCTTTCTCGAATATCCCGATCTTTCGCGTTGGTTGGCTGTGTCGGTGGCATCTTCTGCGGAGAGGGTAAGAGGCGCTCGGGCGCGCTCGCGGCGCCTTTTAAATGCGAAGCATTTCTTAGCGAACTTCTGCGACTTTGAGCGTATCTATCTATCTATCTATCTATCTATCTATCTATCTATCTATCTATCTATCTATCTATCTATCTATCTATCTATCTATCTATCTATCTATCTATCTATCTATCTAGCCGCCTACGACTTTGTGCTCTCCTGGCCGTTTCGTTAATCGGATGTATACCAAAATTGGTGTGTCATAACATGGTCTTATTACGAACATAAATGACAGGTCATATCATGAAAATCATGACACGCATGTCATGAACAGCATGATTTACATTCCACGGCCTTTGGGCTCCCTGGCCGTTCCGTTAATCGGATGTATACCAAAATTGGTGTGTCATAGCATGGCCTTATCCTGAACATAAATGACAGGTCATATCATGAAAGTCATGATACGCATGTCATGAACAGCATGAATTACATTCCACGGCCTTTGGGCTCCCTGGCCGTTCCGTTAATCGGATGTATACCAAAATTGGTGTGTCATAACATGGCCTTATCACGAACATAAATGACAGGTCATATCATCAAAATCATGACACGCATGTCATGAACAGCATGATTTACATTCCACGGCCTTTGGGCTCTTGCGGCCGTTCCGTTAATTTCATATATACCAAAATTGGTATTGCGCGACGCGGCTGTATGACGAACACGAATAACAAGTGGTAACATGAAAACCGTGACATGATGTCATGTATGTCATGATTTACATGCCGCGCTCATGGTGCATTCGCGGACGTTTCGCTAGCGTGATATACACCAAAATTGGTATTGCGCGACGCGACTGTATGACGAACGTAAATGAAAGGTGGTAACATGAAAATCATGACATGCATGACATGTACGACATGATTTACATGTCATGCTCATGGCACACTCGTGGCCGTTTTGCTAGCTTGATATGCACCAAAATTGGTATTGCGCGATGTGACTGTATGAAGAACATAAATAACAGGTGGTAACATGAAAACCATGACGTGCATGCCATGTATGTCATGATTTACATGCCACGCTCATGGTGCATTCGCGGCCGTTTCGATAGCTTGATATACACCAAAACTGGTATTGCGCGATGTGACTGTATGATGAACATTAGTGACAGCTGGTAACACGAAAAACCATAAGATGCATGTCATGTATGGCGTGATTTACATGCTCTACTCATGGTGCACTCGCGGCCGTTTCGCTCCTTTGATATACACCAAAATTGGTATTGCGCGATGTGACTGTATGACGAACATAATTGAGAGGTCTTAACATGCGAATCATGTTATGCATGTCATGTACGGTATGATTTAAATGCCACTGTCATGGTGCGCTTCCGGCCGTTTTGTTAACGTGATATATACCAAAATTGGTATGGCATGACACGAGTGCGTGATGAACATAAGCGACAGGTCATACATTTATATACCAGAATATGCGTTTCATTGGCATGGTGTACACTAGATTGTGCATGCATGCGTGCATGGCAAACATGCGATATATGGTGGACTAGATGATATGGCATGAATGATTTCATTTGGCTCAAAGACAAACAAGGCGATGTATGCAGCTCTTTGATGGCTGCTTCGCATTACATCGATTCCCACAGTGCGTGGGATCTGCCGAATTTTTTATACTTGTTTTTTTCGATGCACGCGCTCTGTCGACATGAACCGTCGGCGCCAGGCTTTCATGCCCTCGTTCGAAATCGGCGACGTGCGCTTAGTTAAGCGCTCGTTTGTGGCAAACATCGTGCACAAGTCCACTTTCGTAGAGGCCCGCGCCTTTCCTGCAGCTCCCAGTGCAGAAATAGTTGTCTGGCACCCGCACGAAGGGGAAATAGCAGCCGAACTTCATTCATCTCCTCACAGCAAGGCTGTGCAAAGCGCTGTCGTCTGCTCGGCTTCCCGCACGTACTCTCGGCGGCGCCCGTTAGGTGGCTATCAGTGGCGCCTCTATAGGCGGTGCACAAGGCGTATAGGGTGGCATTACCCATCTAACTTTGAGTTCTCTCGAAAGAAACTGTTGTGATGCGCGCTCGCTTATAACGCGGTTTGCTTTTCGTGCTTGAAAATTGTGACCTGCACTACATTACATTTCCAGATATAGAGCGGCGACCGCGCTTTATCAGGAATGATGGATGTTGTAGGCAAACCAGTGCGACTTTATATCACATAACAGGTGTGTGTGTGTGTTTGTGTGTGTGTGTGTGTGTGTGTGTGTGTGTGTGTGCGTGCGTGTGTGTGTGTGTGTGTGTGTGTGTGTGTGTGTGTGTGTGTGCGTGCGTGTGTGTGTGTGTGTGTTTTAATTCCAGAAATCACGTTGATACTTAGAAACGTGCACAGAAATAGAGCAAATTCAAGAGCATCAAGAAGCAGTGCACCATATATATATATATATATATATATATATATATATATGCATATCCGAATGCACTTATGTGCGAACACGCATTTTCTGTGCATCTCGTCTTCACGCGCGTTTGTTCTGGAGCGTCACGACGAAGTTCGCGTGGCAAGCTAATAAATAAGCAAAGCCAGACGAAGAATGCGCATTGAGAGTACAGTGCTCGGAATTTGTAAATGTATTAAGGCGAAGAATACTGCGCACGTAAATTTCACGGAATATTCCTCCGCTACTGAGAAGAAGATAAAAGTAATTAAACGCACCCGCTTAAGGATAACGAATGCAACAAAAAAAAACACACACACTTGTTCTCGCCCTTCGAATGACTCGGCGCGATCCGGCAAAAAGCAAGGACTGCGAATTCGCGGAACAGCGAAAGGTCTGACGAGAGAGGTGGAACGCATGAGCGACAGCAACTGGCAGCTTGAACTGCTTTGAAACGAGGGCAATGAATCTATAAGGTACAAACAAAAAACATAACAAAAATTACACCACTTCCCGCTAAAGGGGACCATGAGGCGATGCGAAGCCGGAGCACTTGCACGACCGTGTTCCGTTGGCGTTCGTTGGGCATGCTACCGACCTCGCCAGAGAACATCTACCTCGCGTCGTGGAACACTACGCGCGAAGAGGAACACTACGCGCGAAGAGGAACACTACGCGCGTCTTGTCTTCCCTCTAGCCTGGCCGTTAATTCTCATAGGGCGAGTGGGGAACGCGGTCGACAGGCGTGCGAGAGGGGGGCAGCGTTGGAGAGGAGAGAGAGGGGGAGGAGACGCGCATGCGCTGGTTCGGGAAACGTTGCATGCGCTGGTGCTCATCGTGGTGTTGCGCAGGAGAGGATTTCGGCATGTCTAGCCCGCGTTTCAGAGGACCAGTGGAAAGGGGAAGGGAGAGGGAAAGTATGGAGGGGGAGCGAAGAGGGGGAGTGCAGAGGGGAAAGGGGAAGAGGGCAGGAGGAATGGTGAGGGGGAGTGGAGAGGAGGTGTGTGGAGAGGGTATGCGCATGCGCAGTAAGGGTGGTCACGCCTCACACCACCACCACCACCACCGGATTGAACTCCGCCATAAGATACTTCGCATCTAAAACAGATCGACTGTTTCACCTGAAAAGAACAAAGCACTGACAGCGATGTAGTGCAAGATTATATCATGTGCCACTTAACTGATACATTTAGCAAGTAAATGCTTTGACAGTTAAAGCGTGGCCTTCGCGATTATAGCTCCGGCAACACGCAGCAATTGCGCGTCGCCGGAACTAATCGCGGAGGCCACGTTTTAAGCTATGACGCCGATGTTGGGAGTAAGTTGGGAGCTAATGTTACCCGTCGACTGACCGGAACGCTCGCTTTTGGAAGGTCACAGGCGCTCAACGCTGCCAGCGCTCTTGATGGGGCTCAGGAGACGCCATCATATCATGGTATAGAGGCGGCGGGCGAGGAGGAGACGTCACAGTGCTCTACGTCAGCACTGTGACCGCATTGCTCGTTGTGGTCGAATGACTCTGCTTATTAACCGAGTTTTGTTACTTTTGTTGCATCTCCTTTCTTTTATCCATTCCACGTTTCATTTGTCCACTTCCCCGGATGTAGGTTGGGTGGTTAACCGGCCACGTCATCGGTTAGCTTTTCTGCATTTTCCTCTTCGTTTTTATATTTTTCCCTCTCTCTTTCTAAACCATGTGCAATATTGTGAACCCACCCCTCGTGTAATCCCTCCTTCATGAGGCCCTTAAGGTAAATAAACTGAACAAAACTGAACTCTTTCTCTCTGTCTACTCATGTATACGTTTTAGTGCGTAACTATTCGCACGTTCATTTTGGTAGGTGAATGCTTACGGCACTTTATAGCGCCCAAAAACAAACGAAGCCTCACTTTATGTGAGCTCCTAGTGCTTTGTAATCGCTGTCGACGAATAGGGTACGCAAAGCTGTGCGTTTGTTGCCACTGCGCATGCGCCATACGCTAAGACTTGGGTACGCACGTTATTCTTCGAAAACTGCGTAAGTACTCAAGAAACACAGAGCCTGCGTGCCATATTCTTCTCCATCGGGCGCGAACTATTCTGATTGGATGACGTGGCCAGCGTAAATTTCGCTTTATAACACGAAGTAGATCGGATGGAAGCTGCGGCCCCGATTTACTAACGTCTTTCGAAAACAAAGGTCACAAACTTTCATTGTTCAATGAGATGGTTTCTCCGAATCGGTAGTGCTAGGCCGTTTCTGCGGAATTGGTAGCGCGATGCCGCGATCTGCGTCGCTTCTGTGACGCAGACGCATACGTCACCAGCTCTTGCGTAAACTTTGTGACTAGTTTCTAGAAAGCATATAGCGTTTCTCTCGAGTCTCATCCCTCAGTGCCCTATTTTAGTTTCTGCCATTCGGATGACATGGAAGTTTAGATGAAAACTTTATTTAGGAAGTAAAACAGCCTTCCATTCCCGGCTGCTGCCTAAAGGCCAACTATACGACGATAGTTCACATTGACTAAATTGGCTGTAATTTATAAATTAGTAGTATGACTAATACCATATCAATTAAAGCATATATAGCGACAAGGCGAAGGATTATACAACTTTTCTTACGGTATTTAAACAGATGTCAGCTAAGCACATGACATGTGTGTCCGGAGGATAACGGATATGAAGCGATATGAAGCGCTCCGCGGGTGCAGCATAGCCCTGAAGTTGCAAAGCTGCACTGTTTCTCATTACTATAAGGAGGTAATTGCGGCACATTTTTAAATTTCGGCACCAAAAGTGTTTTTATGCGAACCTTTCGTGCTCGTCTGTCCGTTGGAATTTCGAATAAATATTATTACATCGTGCCACCCGTTGCTCGAAGCTTGACTTCAGCAACAGTGTCAGCGCTGAAGGGCAGCCGCGCTAGGCTCCGACGTCACAAGGTCAGGGTTGCCCGTAAAAAGTCGCACATTCGAAGGCCTGATTCGAGAGCGTGTAACCACTCTTCATCCCATTGATTTTAGGGAAAACTAAATGACCTGCAGTCGTATCATTTGGCACGGATCATCAGAGTGGAACATATACAGTAAAAATTTTATTGAGATCCGTAGATATAGAAAAATCGCCTGCAGTCGCTATTTAATTATGCGAGGCATAATAGTACCATATAGGTCGGCAAAAAATATGTAGCTGGCTCAGATTCACTCATGAAATATGTTTTGCCCTTCGGGCTCACTCGGACTCAGACTCACCAAAGTTTTCGTCAACCGGACTCTCGGACTCAAGACTCAATAAAATTTTCCTCAGCCGGACTCACTCGGACTCAAACTCACCAAACTTTTTCTCAGCCGGACTAACCCAGACTCAGACTCACGGCTCGATCTGAGTATGAGTGAGTCTGAGTGAGTCGACTCATGAATCCGTCAACGTATAATCAGTTTTTAGGGGCGAAGCTCCTTAGGGCCAAACCTTCTACCTCCCGCGTCTAGCGTAGCTCTGGTTTACACGGAGTACGCTAGGGGCGCTGCGGTAGCAGCTCTCGTTCCCGGTGAGTGCTTTGGGTTGAATGGAAACCGCTAGGGGCGCGTTGTGCTCTCAGATGCATTTTATATGGCCACAAACATCCAACAACAACCAGGGGGACGTATATAGACCTCGTCTTCGCTAACTTCAGATTAAATCCCATTCAAGAACCCCTGGCTCTTCATTTCACCGATCACAAGGCGGTCCTAATGAAGAGGAAATGATAGCCGCACCTCAACGCCATATAAGCCTTATGACATCAATAAAACAACATTGTATATACCGTACACACGTGTATGTCACGCATTTGCATGCTTGAGTGGGCAATTTACGGGAGATTCAGGGTTACCCGAATGATCCCCGGTGCTTCGCCCACTCATCGTCATTCACTTCGTGTATATGCGTGATTTTTTCGACCATGCCATGGTGTCAATGTTCTTTACGCCAATATCTCGAATAATCGGCTCTTTATTTAGCGTCATTTGATCTCGTGCCTTTAGATACGAGTTTTCAGTCGTTGCAATCTAGTAAGAGCATGATTTTTTGAAAGAGATGAATCACATGGGGTGTTTTTATCGAGAACTTCCAGTGAAAGAGTTTGCGAGGGGAGATGAATCAAAACACACATCCGCTCCCTAACTCACGCCTCTGATGAATAAATATTCAGCTGAGGTATGAATGCTAGTGCGTTTATGTATGTGTGAGTAGGCATGAGTATAAACGTGAGCTGACATAAGGCTAATAGTAATGCAGAGTTGAGATAGGTCGGCAGAAAATGTGGAGCTCACTCGGACTCACTCAAGGAATACATTATGCGATTAGGGCTGACTCGGACTCAGACTCACTAACATTTTTCCGAACCGGACTGACTCGGACTCAAACTCACCAAAATATTACTCACCCAGTCTCACTCAGACTCACGGCTCGATCTGAGTCTGAGTGAGCCGACTCATGAGTGAGCTTGCCGAGCTATGGATGGTACACATGTATTACATTGTTGTATGGACGTATAGCCAACTTTGGTCGAGAGTCAGTCAACACAGGACGAGGTTAACTAACAATTAGTCCGCATTGTCAAGTTCTGCAATGATATTATTGCGATAGCAATTTTATGGACAGTCTCGGCTGATTTTTGCCGTCGCCGTCGTCATGCACCGTATATGCATATCTCTCTCTCTCTCTCTCTCTCTCTCTCTCTATATATATATATATATATATATATATATATATATATATATATATATATATATATATTGTAAAGAAGAAGAGTGGCCTCAGCGGCATTACTCTGCGCCTGAGCGGCATCACCATCGGCATGAGCTCGTGGTTGCTGCGCTTGGCCGAACGCTGCTGACCGCTGCTTGTTCTTGCCATATTCTTTGCCAATAAACCTCTTAGCAAGTGGTGGAGGCTGCTCGGTTTCGATCGCCCTGGAACTTCGGAATCGCACCCTACCCCCCATCATGCCCAACGACACAAGTGCCGCTCATCCAAGTCCTCCAACCGCACCGCCCACTCTACTTTGCGCCGGTTCCTTGCGTCTGCGAGATCCCCCCATCTTCTCGGGCACTGACGACAAGGACGTGGACGATTGGATCTCCACATACGAGCGCGTGAGTGTTCACAACAAGTGGGACGATGACTCCAAGTTGAGCTACGTTTCTTTTTATCTGTCGGACGTGGCCAAACTGTGGTTCATAAACCACGAAGCTGACCTTCCTACGTGGTCGGTTTTCAAGACCAGCCTCACCCAGGTTTTCGGTCGGCCCGAGGTACGAAAACTCCGCGCAGAACAACGCTTGCGCACTCGATCCCAACAGCTTGGTGAGAACTTCACCAGCTACATCGAGGACATCCTTGACCTTTGCAAGCGGGTGAACGCGTCGATGTCCGAAGAGGAAAAAATCAAACATATTATGAAGGGCATTGAGGACGACGCTTTCCAAATGTTACTGTCGAAGAGTCCCCGCTCTGTCGTCGAACTGACAGAATTATGCCAGAGTTACGACGAGTTACGACGGCAACGTCTTCACACCAGGCGTCCTTCGGTGCCTGACGACTCTCTCGCCAGTCTTGGCATCGGAGACGACCACGCTCCTTTGCTGTCGAAGATTCAGGAGTTCATACGCGCCGAGGTCGCTCGTCAACTCTCTTTGATGTCTTGCGTCCCAGACCAACCACGCAGCTCGGCACCTACGCTCCGCGACTTCATCCAAGACCAGGTCGCGCAAGCTATTCCGCCAGCCCGTGAACCGCCGCCAGTCACTGCACCACTCACGTATGCAGAAGCCGTTGCCCGACCTCTTCACCAGACGCTCCAGCCACCACCTATGTATCTACCACCGACCTTTTCACCGCCCCCTATGCCGATGCCACACCGGCCGCCTTTTCCGACTCCCCAGCCGCAGCTAGGAGCCTACTCCAACCAATGGCGGACCTACGATGACCGTCCCATCTGTTTCGCTTGTGGTGGTGTTGGCCACGTGGCGCGTTAATGCCGTCGTCGCACAGCTTCTCCTCCAAACATTCGACGAATGCCGTCTTTCGCTCCTCAGTTTTCCTCTGCGCCTTCCAGCAATCCGTCCTCTTCATTTGGCCCTGATCGCTCCTTCGCACCAACCCGCCGCTCACCATCTCCACGTCGTCGCTCGCTTTCTCCGATGCGTCGACGCACCGGACCCACCGAGCAGGAAAACTGATGGCCGCAGTTCCCGAGGCACGAACTGCGTCCCCGTCGCCATGCACAAGTCCTCGCCCCTCTCCAGCCAACGTAATTGAAGTGTCTGTCGATGGTACCGTCGTCATGGCACTTGTCGACACAGGCGCCGCTGTATCCGTAATTTCCGCCCAGCTGTGCCGCGAACTCCGAAAAGTTCTGACGCCATTATCCGACCTGTCGCTTCGAACGGCGAACGCGCAAAGCATAACACCTCTCGCGGCCTGCACCTCACGAGTCGTCATCCAAGGACTTGTGTATACCGTGGAATTTGTTGTGCTGCACTCGTGTTCCCATGACGTTATATTAGGCTGGGACTTCCTTGCGAATAATAACGCCGTCATTGACTGCTGTCGCGCCGAACTCGAGCTTTCTGCACTTCCAGACGTTGATGCTGTCGAAACCCCCCTTCCGTGTTATAAACTGTGCGTATCCGACGACACGACCATTCCCCCGAGTTCTTCCATGCTTGTGCCTGTGTCGTGCGCCGCTATTTCAGATGGCGATGTTCTCTTTACGCCCTCTGACCTCTTCATTCACCGCAAGTGTTCTCCACTGCCCGTCGCTCTCCTTACTCTCCACAGTGGCGTCACGAAGACGCTCGTTCACAACACACTGGCGTGGCCCTTACATTTGTTCCATGGTGAATGCCTTGGTCGCGTACAGCCGACCGGCACCGTTTATATTTTTCACGCTCCGGCTACTTCAGTTTCTACGGACATCAGCGCACTCACTTCTGACCCTGCTGTTGATCAGCCACTCCTTGACGCTTTCCATCGCTCCATCGATGCCGCAACGTCTTCTTCAGAACGAAGCCAGCTGATCACCCTACTGCAGAAGTTTCGCGCTTCTTTTGACAGCCATGCTTCTGGTCTCGGTCGCACATCGACCATTTCTCACACGATTGACACAGGAGGCCATGCGCCTCTACGGCAACGTCCCTATCGAGTCTCGGCGTCGGAGCGCCGTGTTATTGACGATCAGGTTGCTGACATGCTCCAGCGAGGTATTGTGCAACCTTCCAACAGTCCTTGGGCGTCACCGGTCGTTCTTGTTAAGAAGAAGGATGGTTCCATTCGCTTCTGTGTCGACTACCGACGTTTAAACAAGATCACCCGGAAGGACGTCTATCCGTTACCGCGAATCGACGACGCCCTCGACTGTCTGCAGGGAGCGGAATACTTTTCTTCGCTGGATTTGCGATCTGGGTACTGGCAAGTTCCCATGGAAGCATCTGATCGCGCGAAAACAGCATTTGTCACACCTGACGGATTATACGAATTTACTGTCATGCCTTTTGGCCTATGCAATGCCCCAGCCACTTTTGAGAGGATGATGGACACTATTTTACGAGGCCTCAAGTGGAACACCTGTTTATGCTACCTCGACGACATAGTTGTCTTTTCCGCCGATTTCAACACCCATTTAAGTCGTCTCGAGCGCGTTCTCACATGCCTCACTGACGCAGGACTTCAGCTCAACCTAAAGAAGTGTCGTTTCGGCGCCCGACAGCTCACCATTCTTGGACACGTCGTATCTCGGGATGGCATCCTTCCAGACCCAGCCAAGCTTCGCGCAGTCGCCGATTTTCCTAAACCGAAGAACCTCAAGGAGCTCCGAAGCTTTGTCGGCTTGTCGTCGTACTTCAGACGCTTCATTCGAAATTTCGCCTCCATATGTGCGCCCCTGACAGACCTACTTAGCGGCGACAAGGACCTTTCCGCTTGGTCACCAGCCTGCGACGACGCCTTCACCAAATTACGCCGTCTGCTAACTTCGCCGCCCATCCTCCGCCACTTCGATCCTACCGCTCCGACGGAGGTCCACACTGATGCCAGCGGCGTCGGACTTGGCGCTGTGCTCGCGCAACGAAAAACAGGGTTTCATGAATATGTCGTCGCCTACGCGAGCCGAACTCTGACGAAAGCCGAGGCTAACTACTCAGTTACCGAGAAAGAGTGTTTAGCCATTATTTGGGCCCTTGGAAAATTCCGCCCTTACCTGTATGGTCACGCATTTGACGTCGTCACTGACCACCACGCCCTTTGTTGGCTATCCACTCTTAAGGACCCCTCTGGACGACTTGCTCGCTGGGCCCTCAAACTTCAGGAGTACGACATCCGCGTTATTTACAGATCCGGTCGCAAGCACACGGACGCTGACGCCCTTTCTCGCTCACCGCTATCGGATGACGGTGCTTGCCTATCTGTCCTTGAGCCTGCACTTGTATTTCCCGCCCTACGCAACATGACGGCGGAGCAACGGAAGGATCCCTGGATCAGTGCCCTCATTGGCATCCTTTCTGATCCCGTCACCTCTTCGACGTCTCGTGCTCTCCGTCGCCAGGCTACCAACTTTTGCATTCGGGATGACCTTCTTTATCGACGCAACCACCTTTCCGACGGTCGCAAGTGGCTTCTTGTGATACCCCGCCACCTCCGTGCTGTTATATGCGATGCTTTCCACGCGGACCCACAGTGCGCGCATGCGGGCCTCTTCAAGACATACGCTAGGCTTCGACTCCGATTTTATTGGCGCGGCATGTATAACTACGTACGGAAGTTCATTCGCTCGTGTGCTCAGTGCCAACGACGAAAGTTACCTGCCGGACAAGTCTATCCGGCACAACCTCTTCCCTGCCCTAGTCGACCCTTTGACCGTGTTGGCATTGACATATACGGACCTCTGCCATCAACTCTAGCAGGTAACCGCTGGATTATCGTTGCGGTAGATCATCTGACGCGCTATGCCGAAACAGCCGCACTGCCGACTGCCACAGCCCGTGACGTTGCCACGTTTCTGTTGCGACATTTCGTTCTGCGACATGGCGCCCCTCGCGAGCTCCTAAGCGATAGAGGGCGTGCCTTCCTTGCCGACGCTTTGAAGGCCCTACTTGACGAATGCCGAATCGTGCACCGCACAAGTACAGCGTATCATCCGCAAACGAACGGCATGACAGAGCGCTTCAACCGTACTCTTGGCGATATGCTATCAATGTACGTCGCCTCTGATCATTCAAATTGGGACCAAGTTCTCCCTTTCGTCACCTACGCTTACAATACTGCGGCACAAGCTACTACTGGATTTTCTCCGTACTTTCTTCTATACGGACGAGAACCGTCCAATACGATTGACACCATTCTTCCATATAAACCTGACGAGTCCGAAAGTACCCCCCTGTCCGAAGCTGCTCGACATGCTGAAGAATGCCGCCAGCTTGCCCGCTCCTTTTCTACCGAGGACCAGTGGCAGCAGCAATCCCGTCAACCTGGAGACCGTTCGGCACCAACTTTTCCCCCTGGCTCTTTGGTATGGCTTCGGGTACCCGCTACCGCACCCGGCCGCTCCGCAAAACTCGTTGCCAAATACCTCGGACCATACCGCGTTGTAGAGCAAACGTCCTCCGTCAATTACCTCGTGGAGCCCATCACACCATCGACAGATCTACGCTATCGGGGCCGCGAACTGGTCCACGTCTCTCGTATTAAGCCGTACTACGACCCAATCGTTGTGTCCTCACCCTAAGCCGCCAGGATGGCGCCTTTTTCTGCGGAGGGCAATTGTAAAGAAGAAGAGTGGCCTCAGCGGCATTACTCTGCGCCTGAGCGGCATCACCATCGGCATGAGCTCGTGGTTGCTGCGCTTGGCCGAACGCTGCTGACCGCTGCTTGTTCTTGCCATATCCTTTGCCAATAAACCTCTTAGCAATATATATATATATATATATATATATATATATATATATATATATATATATATATATATATATATATATATATATATATATATATATAGTTTTCGTGGGTCCTTTGGGCTCGAGCGACGCGCTGGACATCAACATCAGCGACATCAGCATGCTTTCTTAGTTACCACATAGATGGTGCGATATGTGCACGCGTGGCACGCTTTAAAGACCGTCATCCTGTTCCTGCGAACGCCTTTGCTCTTCGCCCTACAGGGCGTGGTCGCCTTCGTGCGCTTATCTCGAAGAAAGAAGGGGGCGGCTGACGGGAGGGGGGGGGGGGAGCGGGGGGTTGTATGTCTTGTGCTTTCCCCGCAATGTCCGCGCTGAAGTCACAGAGCGTACGAAGGTCGCTTCGCTCGCTGCAGCGGCCGCGTTTGCGAAAGGAGCGCGCTGTTCAAACAGAAATAAGCAACAACTGGGACAGTTAGTTCGCGCTCGTCCTGTGTGTACCTGTTCGTTCGTTTCGTGCGTCCTGCTTTATGTTTGAGCAGTGCGCTTCCAGTGTCGAGCTGTGACGCATGATAGTTCGCGCTCGTCCTGTGTGCGTTCTTTTCGTGCGTCCTTTGAGCTCGAGCGACACGCTGGCAATTTCGAGCTGCTTTCCGTTCTTCGCGTTACATTGCAATTTATTGCTATCGCATTCATTACTTCGCCGTTGCGGCGAAACTGTGACTTTTTTTATTATTGCGATAACAATTGCATGAACACTCGAGGTGCATTTCTGCCGTCGCTTTCAGGTTCGAAAGCGAAGCTGAAGATAGATAAGCTGCACCTATTGTGTTCAGGCGCAGTGGTTCTGTTGTAAGTTTTCGTACATCCGCAAACGGTGTTCCGATTGCGTCTCAATGACACTGAAGCGCGTGGTGGCTCTGCTGTAAGTTCTCGCATAGGCGGCATAGGCGTGTGCAGGGTTCCCCATTAGGAGGATAAAGTTTCATCTCAGCGCCCCCCCCCTCCTACGCTCTGTTGGTCGATCCCAGAAGAAAACATGCTTCGTAAAGGATGAAAAAAAAAAGAAAATGAAGCGATGGCGTGCTGCTCACAGTGGCCTGTCTTTGGCCCCTGGCGTTCTAAGGGTATAATAAAGAGCTCTTGGAATGCGACGTCAGGGGCCTTATTCAGACGCCATTAGCGTCAAAAACCCGCGTGCCCATAGCCCTGCCCTGGAAACAATGACGGGATTGGTCCGACCAAGTAAATGTATGGGGCAGACCTTGCGCCCCCTATTAGGTTATCTCCCCCCTCCCTCCTGCTCCCGCCGTGCGCACACCTATGAGTTCCGGCACACACGCCGGCAAAGTTCCGTGAATATGATACGCTGACATCATCCTATACATAGGATGATGTTGGTGGCTCTATAACATGGTGGATGTAGCTGCCATGCTGGACCACCAGTACGATGGGACGCTGCGTGTCTTCCGCGTCATGTGCAAGCCATTTCTTGCTTTATGTCCGAAAATTCTCTGCCCACGGAAGCTGCTTGACATCAACGCCGCCATTTTACACTCGGCCTTTCGTGCTCATCGAGTCTCTGAGTTTACATTTGCCCGAGTTCAATACCATCTGCCATTTTTTACATCACATATGTATAAAGGAGTACTGACATGAATTTTAAAATTTTTCGGGTTGTTGCTCTAAATGAAAGCGCTGGTGTCGAGAACCCTAAAAAGAGTGTCGTGGTGCCTGGGGATGCATTGCATATATTTTAATACCACTTCTTTCAACCAGCAGTTTCGGTTTCGGTTTCGAGAGGGAGGTTTCATAGTGATGTGTCAAGTCTGCCCGTGACGTCACGGGCAGACTGCAACCCACGAAATATGCACCTGCTGTCCTTTGCTGTCAGTCGAACGTGGTTCATGATGAGTGAACTGTCGTCCAGTGCCTCCGACAGCAATTTCTGTGATTTAGGCTGTATGCAGAACCCAGACTTCGCAAACCAAGTGAGCTGACTTGAAACGTCATAGGGCTCTCCATGCGGTGAAGCTGCCTTGCAGATGCTGGGAGATGAAAACTTTAAAATCAAACTTAAATATTTATACGTGTTTCCGGGATGCGGTGTGGGGAGAGCGTTAACACTACATGCCAAGGAAAACAAAAACGTCCGTTTTGGTGCACTTCAAAATCGTGTCAGTACTCCTATAAGGTTAACGTCATTTTGCAAGATGTAGGGATCATCAGGAGACGCTATTTTTTTTATAAATGATACAGTCGTCAGCGAATAGTCTTATACTTGAAGAATGTTATTGGTCAGGTCATTAATGTAAATAAGGAAGAGTAAAGGGCCTAGAACACTGCCTTGAAGGACTCCGGCTGTTACATCAACAAGGGGAGAAACACAATTAATAATCACGGTAAATTGTTTTCGAGATGATAAAAAATTTATAATCCAAGATAAGCTAGCAGAGTCCAGTCCGATGGAATTTAATTTAGAAAACAACCGACAATGGGCCACCCGGTCAAAAGCTTTGGAAAAATCAAGGAAAATGCTATCGGTTTGTAAATTGTTGTCCATGTTAAAGTGCAAGTCGGTAGTAAACTCGAGCAACTGCGAATCACATGACGGATATGATACGCAGGGAAAAGGTGCTGGAACCCAAATAAAACATGACTACTGAAGCTCTGTAATTGCACTCTGATACACTGTACATTTACATAATTCAAGGTTTAGGCGCGCGAAAATCGAGCACTGAAGTAGAAGGCTAGTGAAAACTCGCAACCCAAGACAAGCGAACTGGGAGAAACGCTTTCGACAACCATCGCGGCGCATCGCAGTGGCGCTCACCGCGCAAAAACGGTGGATGTGACACGAAGAGGCGTCCGCGCGTCCTGGTGCCGTTCGGGCAGGCTTTATAGAATGGAAGATGTGCCCAAGGATAATAGGAAGGGAGAGGCGCCGGCCCGCCGCGGAAGCAATGGCCGAGCTTTCGCTTGACATCTGTCTATTCTTTTTCGTGCCGCGTTCTTCGCAGCCTTGTGAACAACACCTGTTCGCTTATCCGCCTGCTGCGATTTTCGGGACGCGAAAGAACACGTGCGCGCTCCGCCGACATTATTTTTCTCGCTCGCTGAACAACTTTCCCGGAAATACGGTGCTGCAATGCTCTAGGAAACTGCTACTGAACAACACAACACTTCTGCGCTCGAGAGTGAAGGCATCGATCAATAGCCTAAGATATATTTATATATATATATATATATATATATATATATATATATATATATATATATATATATATATATATATATATATATATATATATGCGCACGGAGGGCCGGGGGCCAATCATTTGAAGGGGGGCGCCAATTCTGCCCTATACTTTTATTCAGTACCTTTGACGTCACTTTCTCCTGATCCTCCTGATTTCGATTCTTCAGAATGTTGCTGAAATGCGTGAACTGCGAGTGTAGGAGTTGTACAGATAAATATGACGGTGAATGATGACATAGCGGATATGCACGCGTCGATAACCCTTTCCCACCTCGTTTGTCGCTGTCGTGGCGTGTTTTAAAATGTTTAATCTCGGAAGAATTATACCGTAAGTCAATAAGTCCATTTGACTTCTTTTTGTCACATTCACTCGCTCTGAATGAACGCGATGGTTTAGCATGCCAAGTACTGCTGTAATGCTCTATAGAACGTAGGATGGAACATAAAGTAACATGTCCGCAAACCGCAATCGATCTAACCTACTAAAAGCACGCTAGCTTCAAGCATATATCTTAGCAATTGGTGCGAAGCAACCTCGAACAACAACCGGTCATCGCTCAAGCGTGGGCGCCGGCGGTGCTTGCAAACCGAGCGTGAACGACGTCAACAGTTTCTGCTGTGTCCTCTATAGCTCAACGCAAATGTCACCACGGCTCCATGGCTTCCAGAGAAAAAAGAAAAAAAAAAGAGTAAGAAAGACAAATTGCGAAGAAATCTGCCTTCTGAGAATTATCATATCCTTCGTTTCCTGCACTACAGTGTTTTCAACCAAAGTTGTAGTCATTACGCGTGCGGTTGCCTGATTGGCGAAATGAGACATTGAAACGAGCTATTTGCTAAAAAAGGAAATCTGTTAAGTAGTCTTTTGTTTTTTCGCTTAGAAAAGCAGTATTTCCGTAGGTGTTTTGTCCCATATACACCTATTTTCTTCCGTCTTGGCGTACGTATACCAAACCAAGCTAATGTTTGTCGTGCGAATTAGAATTAAATTTAATGTCAACACGTGCTCCACATATTAGGCAACACAAAAAAACTTCCGTTCTGTGTGCGTACGAACACTTGCGTTCCCAGAAACCAGCATATTATGGGTTCATGCGCACGCGAACCTATAGTGTTTTCCCTCATGCGAAACTAAGGGAGATTTATAAATGGAGGACTTAACAGATTAATGCTATATCGGTCAAAATAATCATAGACCCGAGCATAGTTTTCTTTCCTATAGGCTAAGCTGCCTGATATGCTACAGTTGAACCTAGATACAACGAAGTTGTACAGGTGAAGCGAAAAACTTCGTTGCATCGAGGTTTCTGTGTTTCATTTGTGTCAGCGGGGTCGTGCATATCCAAAACCTTTCCTTTCTGCCACATTTTACAGCGAAAGCTGTTATGAGATCATTTCACCGGCCGTTTTTGGTGCCGTAGTTGTCCGCCGCCGCCGCCGCCGCCGCCGCCGCTGCCGCTGCCGCTGCCGCCGCCGCCGGTGTCCGTAACCAGTATCGCTCGAAATAAGAAAAAAAAAACTAAATAAGAAAAAAATTCCAGGATGGAACGAGGTTCGAACCTGGGCCCTCTGCGTGGGAGCCCAGTATTCAACCTCTGAGCCATGCCGGTGCTTGAAACTGTTTTGCAAAAAGGTCCTATACAGGCTTCATGTCGGGAAGGAACCACATTAGCATATGCAATATAGCGTGGTAGAAGAGTAAAATAAGCACCAAGCGTCGCACAACGCGAATTATGTAACCAGGCGTCATACAATGCGAATTGCGCAACGAGTAGGTTGTTGAATGCTTCCAACCCATTACAAAGAGCTCTGCCATAATTCTTCATCGTCATCACGCACATCGTCAACGAAGTACGCATAATGCCTTACATGCGTTTAGCAGGTACCACGGCTGTCTGTAAAATGACGAAAAATGGCACAGTGCCTACTGCCCTACTTCTAAAAAATTACAATGATTTATAGCGTAGTGGGTTCCTCGCAAGTGCACTTCTGTTGGTTGCCAAGGAAGCCCATAAGGCTCCCATGATCCATTTCCTCAGGGTCTCAATAAAGTAAATTCTCTCTCTCTCTCTCGCTCTACGTTTCTCCGGTTAAAGTGTGTTATAAAGCGTGGTGGGACAGTTAAATAACGACCGGGCGTCACACAACATGCATTACGTAACTAGTGGGTCGTTTAAAGCTTCCAACCCATTACAAAGGGCGCAACCATAATTATTCATCGTCATCAACCGCCGCATCAACAAACTGCACATAATCGCTTACATATGGTACCTCGCTTCTTCGCAGAACAACGAATAATGTCGCGCTGGGTGCTTCCAAACTTCCCAAAAATTACGCTTTGTGGCGCAGTGGGTACGTTGCTAATATACCTGTATTAGTAGCCACAGGAGAGTTTATAACGCGCTGTAGAAAAGCCGTTCTTCCAGCTTTCGCTGTGACTGTTCTGCGCTTTCCGCGCAGGCCTGGCGTTTTTTTTCTATCCCGTTCCCGTTCCGCTGTTTCTTACTCCAAGATAGCACGGCACACATTCGTTAACGTCATTGTATATGTAGCACGAAACTTTACTAAGGACAGAAACGAAAAGGACAAGCCAAAAGGACAAGGATAAGCGTTTGTGGCTTGTCCTTTTTTTATCTGCCCGTAAAGTTTCGCGCCACCTACATTCATGGATCATTACCAACTTGCCCGATCGAACAGTCCGTTTCAATAGCAATAGAGCCCTGTCGGGATTGCAATCGTGATTTGCTCCCTCCCGCAGCTGGAGCATAGGGGTCCCCACGCGCTTAAGAAATTCGATTCCGATCGGTGTCGATCGCATTAGGAAGTGACCCTGGGTAACACTGACCGTGAAACTGTCGGCACCTCCGTACGCAACCGATTGAAATCGTCGGTTTTCCAGCCCCGTCACGTACACGCATTCCGCGTATGCATGCGAGCGCCTCTGTTTAACTCGGAGCGCGCAATTGTTTGTGTTTTCCCGCGCTCAAACGTGCTAAAGAGGAAAGCCCGGAGGGTGAAAGAGTGCACGAGCTTGCCAAGATAAATTACATACTCTCGACTCATTTGCTCTTGTTTCCTTCACAAGATACATAAAGGATGAGGCGGTAGTCGTTTTCCTTAATTTAATTTTATTATACGCGCGACTTCTTATTGTTACCCGTTTCTAGGTCGTTCATCTTCTCCTTATTGTTTTATTCATCCCTTGTGACAACCGTGCTAACGGATGTTGCAGCGTTGCGAAGAATATCTTTACCGAGCAATGCATGGGACGGGGCAGATCATGCGGCAAAAATTTGGCAATTAAAAAAGCAAATCTTCTTTAATTGTCGAAGACAGAATGCGAACGCCCTGGTCGAAGTTAAGACTATCGACTTGTTCGATATGCATCCGGCTTTTATAACCACGTCCGATTACTTCGCAAGAGTAATTTCCGCTGTCGAGGAGCACGCAATCACAGTTTAAATGCTGTTGCAGCTGCGGTAAAATGAGCCTATCATTCCCTTTCTTTCTTTTTAATGGGGGACGTAAAGCCCCATAAAATATTATTATTATCAATTAACAACTGAATGAATGAAGAAAATTGACACATTCGAGGTGTACTTATCTCGAACTGTTCGCAAGGACGTTTATACTGCAGTACTCCTCCTGACCAAGACTATAACAAGCGTATACATGCCTTCAGAATTCTAAGCTAACATTACGCGTACATTGAAGCTCATATGTGCGCCAGCAGCAGCTTAATACCTTCGGTGCACTGGCCCCTTTATGTTTCCCTTACTTTACTTTTTCTAATCAGTGTTCGATGTGCGCTACGTCATTGCGCGTGACTTCATTTCAACAGCCTGCTTCTCAAATTAACCGCTTACATCTCCCATGTGGTTGTTGCTTGCGACGGTGCAGTCGCTAGCACGCGCAATCTATGCAGCGGGGGAAGACTACAATAAGGACATCGCGCTGTAACGTTCGCTGATTAGGTGGCAACATTACGCTGAAGTTGAATGAGTCACCGCACCGCAAATAGGGACCGAGATGCCGGGATTTTGAGCTCTGTGTATAACCACCTGGCATTACGCCATAGGATTGTACGCGTTCTGGTCTGACGTACGTCGACGTGGTGGACGCGTCGCGTCGAGGCGTACAACGCAATCGTGCCAAGTTAAGCAGGAAAACAAAACCGCTGTTCTCACAGGAACGGCCGCGTGTTCGTATCCCGCCGCGATACACGGAAACGCTCAGCGAGCGCAAGTCGTATGGGACAGTGGGAGCGATAAGCTGATCAGTATATATAGTACACAGTCTGTGTGAGAAATCGCTGACCGTATCGCCAGTATCGTTCCGCCAGGCTTCGATAAAGGTACGCACTTATTACCGAAGCGCCGGTACATGTCACGACATAGACAACGGGAGATCATCGTTGCAACAGCGCATGAAAAATCAGTTTTATGGAAGCCCGCAAGGTATAGGGGAACATTCATGAAAGGAAACAATTTCATACACCCGCTTGTAGCATGAAGCTGCGGAGGAAATCCATGCAGATTTCTCGGAGAAAAAAAAATCATCCTAGCTGGCGGAATTTTTACTGATCCGGCATCCGAACCCGGTACCAACGGCGTTCCTATGGGTCGTGGTTCTTCCGGTCGCGCTGTTTTATTATTATTATTATTATTATTATTATTATTATTATTATTATTATTATTATTATTATTATTATTATTATTATTATTATTATTATTATTATTATTATTATTATTATTATTATTTGTTTTGCCATATACCCTGTCAGTGTAATTGATGCGGTGGAACTGCAGCAGATGCCAAGCACACTTTTGCAAAACGGCGTACTCATACCTTCAGCGATGGCTTCCTCAGAGAAAAGAAAACTAATCTCGAAGGCCATGTATTTGCGTGCTGGAGACTTTGGAAGTGCGGTTTCCCAGTGTGTATTTGCAATGTATTTGTGTGTGCTAGCGCCCCAGGAGGGTGGGAGTCGGTGGTGCGAAACTTAAAAGAAAAAGTACAATTACCGGTGGCATTTAGTTCTTGCCATGCAGTACACTGCTAGAATGAACCATGCGGAAGTAGCCTTGCATATTTTGATCGCCGCGATGACAGATTTGCCTTATCTGCCTTTCTCACTGTTACTCTGGTCGCCACACAAGCTCTCCAATTCCCCCCACACACCATATGTGCGACGTCATCTGGGTATGCTTTAAACTTATGCAATATCATATACGCGTGAGTTTTAAGACGCCGTCAAGTCGGTGGAATAACTCATCAGCATCGAAATATAGTGACAAGCTTTGTTCGGAGGTCGATTTCACGCTAGATAACCGATGGGAAGCGTTGCTGCTGCGAGTGGCAGAAAAGTGGTGTTTAAAACTTCCCTCCGACGCTTTCGTGACAGCTTAGCACGTAAGGTGTCGCGCTGCGAAGCTCGAGGGCGCGGGTTCGATTCCCAGCCACAGCGGCCCCATTTCGATGGGAGCGAAATGCGAACAACACTTGTGTGCTTAGATTTTAAAGAACCCTAACCGGCTTAAATTAATTCGGAGTTCCCCCGCACTACGGTGTGCCTCATAATCATATCTTGATTTTAGCACGTAAAACCCCAGCAATTATCATTATTATTACTATGCATCATTTGATGGTACAGAAATAACGTCGCGGACTTCACTCTAAAGGAACGCATTGTTGTATAGTACCTGAAACCAGGCATTCTGATAGCGCGCTCGAAGCATTTCTAACGGCCCCGCCACGCTGGTCTAATTGTTATGGTGCTCTGCTGCTGACTCGAAGGTCCCAGGATCGAATCCAGACTGCGGCGGCCGCATTTAGATGGAGGCGAAATGCTAGAGGCCCGTATACTTATAAATTTAGGTGCACATTAAAGAACAACAGATGGTCAAAATTTCCGAAGCCCTCCACCACGGCGTCCCTCATAATCATATCGTGGTTTTGGGACGTAAAACCCCAATAATTATTAAACATTTCTAATGAATTGCACTACACAACACAGTCATTCCGGTGCACTGCGCTCACGTCATGAGCTTTATAAGTGCCAGCCGCCTTCATGTGTCTTCGTGGTTCTTCGCAGGCTTCACACACACGCACGTTTGTGCAAGTGCTCATTGCATAAAAAATAAATAAAACGTGCTCCTTATTTGGACGTACTGCATTCTTTATCTCTCTTTTTTTTATAAAGTACTGTTTTAAACAGACCGAGGAGCTTCGATCCATGTTCTTTTTTATTATTATCGGCTCCCATCTGCGCATTACCATAAAAGTGAACGATTAATTCACAGAAATCTGCAATAGTTACTTTCTAAGCCTTGTGCGGCAGGGGCGTAGCCAAGGGGGGGGGGGGTTCAACCCCCCCGAAATTTTTCAGTTTTGCTTGCGTATATAGGCACGCACACATACAAACGCACGCACGAACATACATAAAGTATGGTTGAACCCTCCCCCCCCCCCCCGAAAAAAATTTCTGGCCACGCCCCTGTTGTGCGGGCTCATTTATGTCTCAGTTTAATGACACATTACAGTACACAGGAATGTGTAATGTATACACTCGCGGAAAGCTTCGACCAGCTGTCTTGAAAAAAAAGAAAAAGAAAAAAAAAAGAACTCAGGTGGTGTTGGAACAGATGACGCGCTACGGAACGTTGGACCCGGTTTTATTTTCTGCCGCCTCAAGGTTTCTTTTCCCTCGGAAACAACTGCTGTCAAGCATTGTAGAAGTGAATTATAAGTACGCTTTACGGCAAACAAGCCATTGCATTCGACATGACACGTGAATTGTTTTGTTTCTATTATAATCTATTGTGCATCTGGGAGCATGCTGCCCAGGCGAAAACAAAAATGGCACCGAATTGCATGTAACTTTATTCGCAGCTTGTGCAGCAGTCCTCATTTTGGAATTAACCGCTCGCAAATGGAATTGTGTCGTTTCCATCATGTACGCGTGCATTATTGCTGTTCTGGGGAAATGAAATGTTCTTACAAAGGACCTGAAAATGCAGTGACGATTACGCCAGCGATCATTACTTTTTACAACGTGCAAAGTTTCCTCAGCACTTCGCTTTCTTCTCGTGTGCACCTTTATGCGTGATATCGGTCACTGCACGTAGGCTACGAAGCTAAGCAAAATTAAGTAATAACCTGCATTTGCTTTCTATTACTGTAATACTGTATATTTTTTTCTCGTGCTGCCCGCTTTTGCATTTGCCTTAAAAAGCCAAGTAACAGAAATGTCACAGCGTGTATCCACACTCGGCAACAAATTTTGTTTGTGTGGTCTCGTGGCACATCCGTCAGAGCTTGGATAACATTTCAACCGGGGCAAATGCATCTGCGCGGCGCGTTGGCATTTCCAATGACGCTGTGGGTATACAGTGTAGCGTCGCTTTGTTTTCGCGGCGAGCGTGCGCAGCACCTGCAGAAAAGCGGAACAAGACAGCGGGCGCGCGCGATGCGAATTTGAATTTGTTCAACGCGCGCGTTCGTCCGCAAACAGGCACTCGCACACGCGGGGGGAGTGTTAGCATAAGCCGGAGGCCAAAGAAAAAAAAATAACAACGAATACGCGTCCGACCAGCACAGCAATCGCCGCGACGTTCTCGGAAAAGGCGCGACCCGGCAAGCTCGCTGCTGCCTGTGTCATGCTCTCTCCCGCAAGCCTCTCCCTTTTCCCTGCTGCCGCTCACTCGCAGTTTCTTGATCTCGACACTTGCAGCGGCAGCCGTGCCGCGGCGCCACGTGCCACGCCTTTTTCTTTTTTTTCTGTTTATCCGGGTATTCATCCGTCGTCGTCGTCGCATCTGACGTCAGTAAGGGAAATGGCGTTCGTTATTGTGTAGAAAAAAATGCCGTGGCTGTGAGTCGCAGCAACGTCGCATTTTGTGCTCGGTCATCGCTGCCTTTCGGCGAGTCGTCACGCGTTTGTCGTGGAACAAGTACACGCTTTTCTCGGAGTCGAACTTCGCTTGAAACAGGTGAGTGAGGCCGAAGTGCTCCCGACGTAGTTGTCCTTCAACCCTTTCGCGAGGGAGGTAATGGCTGAACGCCTAGCACATGTCGCGGTTGGCGATTGCAACCGGGCAGTGCGGCTTTGATGGAGCCGTGTTTCGCGTCCCGCCTTTCGCGACACTTGTGGTGGAACACTGCGCGAGTGATGGTGTGCCGCGATGAAGCATTGTGACACGATGTCACGCGCGCTGTCTCCTTGCCTAGCGCGCGGCTTGGAGCGGGACACCCTCGGTATGCCTCATGAGTCGTCGAATTTTGACTGAGGCGACCGATGACAGCGGAGTGTTGCATATCTATGCGTCGCGCACGTTTGGTGCCGAGGTTGTGAGACTGAGCTCTGTATTGCTTGTTACCGATGGTACACAGTCCTTTGGTCGTGGTTAGTGCGCTTTCCGGCGGTGCGGGCATGCGTTTTTCTTTTCGCCCTCGTTCGTTTATCATTGCTGGCGCTGTAATGCGTGTCAAGTGACTTTCAGCGCCCGTGTGTGACGCATAATTGGTATTATGCACCGATGGTATTCTATACTTGAAATCGTGGATTGAGAAGTAACGTTTGTGTGATTCCCCAAATTTGACGCCGGTTCTTCCGAAAATGTGCAATCGCGTCTCTCTTTCCGCCGACTTCACTCCTCCTCTCCCGAATTCGCGCGCTGAGCCGGTGGTGTTGGCTGAGCCACGGCCGCTGCATGATCGTGGCATCGTCCACGCGCCTACGCTTCAGGGCTCGTGGTTTTAAATAATAACTATTGGAATGATTAAACTTGCAACGGTTGTTTAGAATAAAGTGAAGTTAACAGTCACGTGGTTCTGCCTATGTAACGCTTACGGGATGAAATCAACACGTGCCTCCGCCAGCGCTTTGTTCGTTCGTTGTTTAATGGTTAGTATGTGTGCTGTGTGGGCAGATTTGTGACCCAATGTGTAATCGTGGTTCTGACTGCACAGATAAGCCGACCACGATAAAGAACTTGTGACGCCAGTATGAAACTTTCATGCGCAGAACAATTTGTCGGTGGGCGCGCGTACACACACGCATATATACACGCGCACGTGGGTTTTTTAAAGGAAATATTGCTCAGTGAATAAGGAAATTAGTGAGGCGGTCAGTACTTGCAATAACTAGTGCAAATAACTAGTGCACAGTTACTCGTGGAACACTGCAAAACAGTTATTTCCCAAACACAGAGGGATATTTTGACTTGGGAAGTTTTAAGATCATTTCAGTGACATCTTTCTTATTAAGACATAGAGCTACAAGAAAAACAAGTTTCAAGAAAACCCACAGTAGATTTAATGCACCGTGCTGTGGTCTCGATGACGGGGGAAAAACAAAAATAACTTTGAGCTTTGTTGCCTGCAAAGAAAAAAACTTTTAAATTGCACTTCTTCAGTCTAAACCAAATGCTTCGTGCAATTGTCCCATTAATAATTATGGAATGGCAGCACTTTGACTTTAAAAGATTAAGGCAACAGGATATGGACAAACATAACATTTGCACAGCTGGTTCATAATGATTAATATTCAGATTTTGCTAGGAACTGATTTTGTCAAGAGTTCTGAGTAATTCTTCTGTAGCCCCCGTGCAAAGGGCTACAGGGAAAAGCTGGCAGAGCGGGCATATGACGTTACACTTTTTGCAACTCGTGAAGTATTGTAGCTTTTTCAGTAGCTCCATTGTCTGCCCTAGCATTGTTATTCTTCCCGGAAACTTGATGTTTGCAACTTGCCTGAAGTGTGAACTTTTGTCATCGGACATTATGACCATGAGCATTCACCAAGCATGCTCGATTTTTCTTAGAAAAATGTATTTTTGTCGCTGAGGCGCTTTTCCTTTTGGTTTAAGGCATAGCACGCGAAGTCTCTAGGTTATGTAGTACACCAAGCTGCGGCCAAATTTTTGATATGCCAGTTCTGAACTGTGATGTGTACAGTTCCCATGGAATGAAACACCTCAAATAGGGCTAAGTAATGCACATACTTTAATTCTAGTGTTTCATCAGTCTAGTATAATATTCTCGCATGCACTTGCATCAGAGCCAACATCTTAGTGGCTAGATTCGTAGTGACATGACGTGGTTATCATGAGCAGTTGTGTGCATAAGTTGTTAAACTTGAATACTTGAAGTTTTGATACTGCATTTCAATCCGTGAGTACTGTACATTTGTTTCAAGCTGTGCATAGCGGATGAAGGCTGAGTGCCCACTGCATTTTGCAACTGTCTCTGTAAATTCACTTGAATTTATTTGCACTTTTGTGCATCTTCTATTTAGTATTTGTTCCATGCAGTGATCCCATGTTGCTCCTTGTAAATACAGTTCTCAACAAAACTCTCGTGCAAAGTTTTAAACGAATTTGCCACAGCACATCTCTTCATTATTTCTGATCAGATTATTTGCGGGCAGTGAATGGCCCTGAACACCATGTTGGAGAACTGTACGCGGTTCCAGCATAATGTTGGAGGTAATAGGCTGGAAAGTTTCCAGCTTTGCGACTGTGACGTTGGTGCAAATAGTCTGCAGTCTCTAACACTTCATCATTGCTGTCATAGGGGAATTTTCCTCTCGGGACCAAATTTTTGTTATATTTTTCCAAGAGATGTAGTCTGTATTCTAAACTGCAGTCATGGGATCGAAATAGGCTAGGTATCGGGCACCTGTTTAATTAATATGCCAGCTGCACCTTTCCATAATAAGGTGTGCTGCAGTTCATCTGCACATGTCAGTGCATTTATTACAGTTTTAGGGATGGGCAAAGAAGAGGTGGTTGCAGCAACAGGCGGGCTATTTATAACGGCAGTACAATCCTGATGGTATCTTGGTAGCAACTTCAGAACTATTTGCTCATAAGTTTGACAAAATTTTTCAGCTCTGATAAGGGGGCAGATGCATGTGCCTCCGCATTAATTTTTAAATGTGGGAGTGATAAGGTATTGCTTGCACTTCTCCCAACATTCTGAAAGCATATTTTTGTGGGCAGTTCTATCATTAGACTTGTTTGGCAAAAGTCTGCTCATCGGCAGTCAACCACTGCCATGGGTCATGAAGTCTTCAATCCGTTGTCATAATGGGCCACTGCTGTTAAGGGGTGAATACACAGTAAAGCAGCTTTGAGTGGGACCCTTGAGCACCAAGAAGTGGGTTCAGTATTTTCCCTAGAATTTTGCAAAGTGAAACAGCGTTGATGCACACTGAACTGCTTGGAGTGCGAGTGTGCACTTGCTCATGAACTCAAAACTGGGCATCAGCCAGAGGCAGTAGTACTACAAAGCGAGGTTTATGTGTGAAAATGGGCACTTTGGGAAAAACCATCCAAAGTGAGTTTGTTTGGCGCGTAGTGCGTGAAAGGCAGGTTTCTGCCTGATGAGTGTAATATTGGAGTGTCACAGGATTACAATGAGCAAGGCATTTCCTACTGATAATGTGTCCAGCTGATTTGTAGCATGCTCTGTGCTTTCAAATGGCCACTGAACAAAGGCAACGTTGCTTGCAAACACCTACAAAGGCTCTGCATAGAGCCCAGGGCACTCTGCATCTGCCTGACTCCTTCGCACTGCAATGCACATCTGTGCAATGAAATGAAAATTACCTTAATTGACAGCACATCTTGAGTAACACCTGTGTTTCGTTTGTACACGCTTTCTTGCCTTCGCTACCCTTCCTACAGGCGATATCTCCTCCTCACCGCTTATTTCTTAAAAGCATGTGTACAATGTCGGCACTAAGCGTTGAGCCCATCAGTATTTCGCGCTTGTCAGCTACACGCTGTTATCAGTGCTTGCGCAGTCGAAAACACACAAAATTAAGTGAAATCAGTTGATCGCACACAATAGTCATGCGAGACAAGGAAGAACGGGTGGGCGGCTGCATGGCAAAGCAGTATGGGAGACAGTTCACAACTGATATTTCGGGTATCTGGAACAATCAAGCGTATGTACCATAATGACGTCATGCGAATCGCTGTTCTTGCGTCACGAAGTGCGCCATAAGGACGAGAAACGCCAGGAGAGAATAATGCGCTTGTTTTTTGTATTTTCAGAGGCTCGTGAGGGGCCCTTTAAGCTTAATTGACTGGTCAGTCAAATTACAAGAAGGCTCATTTGTGCATGTGCAACAGACCACTTGAACCATTTGCTGAATTCGCTACTTGTACAGCCCTCACATAATTTAATTGCGTCCTTGCCTGTCAGTGCAGGAGCGTAATTGTTGCATGTGGTTGTCGTCTTCCACGGAAAAAGTTTTGGTGCCTCATGCGGTCTGTACATTCATCATATCAATGTCCACAAAGAGGTTTGTTTGTTTCGTAAGTCTTGCATGGTTTTTTTCACCATTTCGCATTTCTAGAGCACGGCTGATAAAGTGACTCGGTTTCTTTACTGACATTTGTTACTGCTTTGCTGTGGCACTCTTCTGGGGCGGTGTTGTGATAATTGCACGAGTTGTGCTTGCACAGCTTTTTTCAAGGAGTTAAGTTCAAGTGGTCACAAAATGGCACAGCTGTGGAACCGCCTAAATAGGTCTTATTTTCTGTGAACTTTATTGTTCTGTGGTTCATATCCTTTGCACTAGTAAGCCACGTGGTAGGCACCGAGGGATGAGGCAAATTAATTTTTACCTAAGAGGATACCGAGGCCACCACTTGCTTTGGCAGCACATTTGTTTGCATTATTTATCTCAAGATAAAAAAAATGTTGACCTTGCAGTATTTGAGCAGGAGTGTGGCATGTGAAGCAATGCTTTATCAGTATGTGATATTTCCTTGTGCAGGGGGATTGCAGCTGTCCTCGAAATGCTAGGTAATTCTTGAAAGTTGAGAACTTCCTTAGTTTTTGTTCTTATATCTGCCCACGCTGTTGGTACAATGCGAGACATGCCAATCCAGTCTTGTCAGTAGTTTTGTGTCAGCATTACAAGCCACATACAGCAGTTATGGCTTCATACTTGATCCTATAATGCAGTGATATTAGTAAGCTTTTCTAGCAGAAAAAAAAATGAGTATTTGAGTACAGTACATTACATTTTAGGAACTTGTCACCACGTCATCACTACAGAGTTAGTAGCAAGCAAGGTGTTCATACATCCTCAGCTCAAACAAGATATTTACCTTCAATCCTATGTAAGATTGTTTCATTGTCTTGATGTAAGTATGGTTCACAGTACCTATTGTATTTTGTGAAGCGACTGGAAATATTATCAAAGAAAATTCTGCAGTGGGCTAGCTGGATAGACATATTGAAATTATTGTGCAAAGCGACATAACGGACAGCACTTGAGCAAGGAACAAAATGTGACACCTTTGTGCAAACTGTTAGCTGAATGTTAATAATGGCTAAATATAATATTAGTTTAAGAAACTGCATGACAGGGTTTTACAGCATAGTTAAATAGAAAAGAAACCCAGGTTGACTGAGATGGTCAGCACATTTTATCACCATGCTGCAATGGCTCCTTGAACTCTCTCTGGCACTCTACAAAAACTTTAGTCTTCAGACACAGAGCATCATTGTAACTTCTGCGCATGCATGCTGCACATGGTGATTGTTCAGTATCATGCCGTCCACCTGGACAATCTGACCACCTGGAGCTTTGTGGGCGTGTTCGTTATATAAATTCTTTGTTGTCGCCGTACAACACAGCTGTTATTGTCTCGGGTGACCCTGCCATCTGGAATCTGGAGCAATAAAAGTTGAAAATAGTGGAGACTGCTCGCAAGGAAGAGGCATGCTAAGTTGCGCATTGCACCTATGTTTCTATCTGTAATTTTGCTGATGCCAGTGGGTTTTTTAAGGCGAGAGCATTAAAGAGCTTTTTTCGCAGAAATTTCAGTGTCGGCGTCGTTTTTTGTGAGCGAAAAATCAGTGTTGACCGGGAGCAAAAATTCGGTATAGATGCAAATAAAGAAATAAGAAGATATCTTCGCTTCGAGTGGGAATCGAACCCAGGACTTCTGCGTGGCAAGAAGGCGTTCTACCACAGAGCCATGCCCGTGCCCAGAATTGTTCGTAAAAAAAAAACACTATACGTATGAACATCATGTAGTGCGAGGAGCAGGGGCGTAGCCAGAAATTTTTTTCAGGGGGGGTTCAACCATACTTTATGTATTTCGTGCGTGCGTTTGTATGTGTACGTGTATATATGCGCAAGCACAATTGAAAAATTTCGGGGGGGGGTGTTTGAACCCCCCAACCCCCCCCCCCCCCCTTGGCTACGCCCCTGGCGAGGAGGGTCATTAAGGGGCCCCTAAACCACCCAGAGGTCGAAATTGAGTTCTGGTGTTGCAGTTGTGCACAAGCCTACGACGAACACGTAGCCGTGAGAATGTTTCGGAACGGTGCCGTAATAGGGGAGTTACACGTGTTTAATGATTCGAAGGACGCCTTTGCTCGCTTCTCTCTTATCTCCATTCGTCGGCTCGTCTCTCCTCCTGGCCAAGTGTTCCTTCTCACCGTGCGAGGAGGAAGAGCAGCAAGTGTGTGTACCTGCGAACGGACAAACGGGTATTGTGGATGACAAGCAGACGACATATTGACGTCACGGCAAGCATTAAGGCGATGAGGAATGCCGAAAGGCACAGAGAGGAGAGGGGATTGTTTCTTGGAATTTGTGGGGCACTCATGGCTTGTAGCGCTGCTGCTTTTGGCATTGTTGATCGTAAAGGCATTCTGAACTCGATGCACGTGTTCATTTGAAATGTTAAAAAAATATTGGAGGTGGTTTAGGGGCCCTTTAACACATGTAATAGTGCATGGCAACAGCATAGAATCACACCAGGTGTCAGAACATGCGAATTGTGCGACGAGTGGTTGGTTTAAGGCCCATCAGTTGCAAAGCACACAGACATAATTATCATTATCAACAATGCTTGCAGATGCGCGTGTTGCCTTACGGACCCGTAGTGGGTACCTTGCCAACTTGCAAAAGGTAGAATTATGTTGTAGTAGGCATTTCGCAACTGTACTTGCAGTTGGCATTCTACGATAGTTTGAAATGCAATTTTCACACGCACAGACATTCCTTTCCTTGCAGTATGGTTGACATTTCCACCGAGAAGTGAAGCCAGACTAGCGATTGAGAAGGCGATGTGAAGAGGGTCCGATTACGCTATCGCGTTCTACTTTTGAAGGCGAAGCTCAAAGAGACTTCCAAGTTTTTTGCTAAGCAAATGATCTAATGGCAAATGTGCTGCATTTTTTGTTGCTTCTTCCCACAGGGTGGTGTAGGCACCCACCAAGACCGTGCTGGTAGGTGGCAAGGGGCGAGAGCAGCATGTCGCTCTGGGCCCGTCTGCAGGAGCTTCCCGGGGAGCTCTTACGCCAGTGTCAGCTGGCCTATGGCGAGCACTTCCCCATGGAGGTTAGGTGTGCCTTGTCCCAATGGATCGAGGAGAAGCCTTGGCAGGACATGGACCCTGACAACCCCTCTTTCGAAATGTATGCACCGTCTGTGGTGGCCTCCCTGCTCGAGGAGCTGCAACTCAAGGCCTCCACCGAGGATAACTTTGTCATGCGGCTCAAGCTCCTGGAAGCCGTGAACTCCTTTAAGGTAGCAAACGTGCCTCTCCAGTACCTTGCATGTGTTGCTGTGTTAAGTGTGGCCTTTGCAGTAACAATAGAGCAACAGACGGGACATTGGAATATTAGGGCCTGATAGCATAAACAATTAAAGTTTTGACTGATAAAATTTTTTAATGATCATCTAGAGAAGTAAGCCTGGTTTATCGCTTGGTTACAGGTGTCTGGTGATGACAGTGGCATCACCAGACACCTGAATGTGTGACACAATAATCACACACGCATAAATTACTTGTACAGTCACACATATACTCAAAGGTATAACTCATATTGTTTCGTTATGGCCTCTTGCCCTTAGGAACACCAGCAGCACTTTTGTGTTGCATAGCTCACAGGCTTTGCCATGTGTGCTATTCACACATGGCAAAGCACACAGCTCCATGCTCACAGCACACAGCTCCAAGCTCGTGCAGCATATCAAATGCAGTGCTGACTTCAGACTTTGTTGCCCCAAGTAGCAGTAGTGGCACTTGCGCAAGTCTTGTTTCAGATTTGCCTGAGAATTACATTTACAGTAAATGCATTTATTGGCATTTACTGCATATGCATCTTGTGTGAATCTCACCTGTAATTCCTTACGTATAAGTATGAAGTATGGTTTCATTAGCATGCGGAGCTTTTAGGAGAAGATGCTCAAGCAGAGCAATCCACACACAATTTCAGGGAAAGATGAAGGCTTCAAAGGACTGTAATTCTGAACAAGCAGTCCCCTTGTCCAATTAAGTTGCCTCTAGCAATAGCCTTGTTCAACATTTCATCACTACAAGCAAAGCAAGGCAGATCACAGTTGTTAGAAGTACATCTCAAAGGGAGCAAACATTTTATAAGCTTGTCTTAAAGTTTGCAAATTTGAAAACTGTGCTTTGTGGCCATGCCGCATAGACTTCGTGCCTGATAAACGTTTTGACGCTGACAGTATGTGGCATTCATAAACTAGTGACTGCACAGTTGTGATGCTGCTCTAGAGGTATGCTTGTTCATTTAGTATTATTAGCACCTTGTTGACAAATCTTACCGCTCTTCTCACTTGTCGTTCTGATTTAGCAAAACTACGGCCACAACCCATGTGCCCTGATTCGTGTGATCAAGAACTGCCTTGCCACTGAGATGCGCATAATCCAGCAGGCAGAGAACTGTAGCCGACTGGCCTCCCATATGCCAGGCCCCCATGATCCGCACACGGAAATAACCCAGCAGTTGGACACATTGCGAAGGCGCACACAGGTATGTTTCATTTCACGATTGAGATGGACTGGTGAGGGTCAGCTTTACGGGTGTGGTTCGTAGCACTGAAAGCATTCAGCAGTTCTTGAATAGCTTTAATTCATCTTGTTTCTGGTGTTTGCCCTGAATGCGACATGCACACATCTGCCATTAAAGGCCATCGAGTATGGGCTTGAGCACAGCAATTTCTCACCTCGTTTCCCTAACGGGGACATTAGATATAACCAGGGGCGTAGCCAAGGTGGGGGGGGGTTGGGGGGTTCAAACCCCCCCCGAAATTTTTGAGTTTTGCTTGCGTATATATACACGCACCCATACAAACGCATGCACGAACATACATAAAGTATGGTTGAACCCCCCCCCCCCCCCCCCGAAAAAAATTCCTGGCTACGCCCCTGGATATAACATCGCTCTCAATGACTTTTTCAATGCTTTTGGTTAATCTTGTCAGGACACACGTGTTACGCAGTGAAATAAATAACGTTACTTAATGTGCTTGTATATCACTCGTGTTAAACTTAACCCTGTGAGTGTCAAATTTAAAAGAGAACTTTTCCATATGGTCAAATTTGTTATTGCGGATTTTGAATGTACGAAATGTGTAAAGTCAGGAAAAAATTATACAAGAAATCTGGAACAGTATTTTGGTGTCAGCACAACTCAAAACCGCAATATGTTCAATATAGGGGTGTGCGAATATTTGAAATTTCGAATATTTTCCGAATAGTATTTGTTATTTGATTCGATTCGCACTGTAATTTTACTATTCGAACTATTCGAACTTCCCAAAAACAAGTACAGTCAACGTCCGATTGAAAGTGACCCCTTCAGATTCTCAATATGCTTCACCTCATTACACTGTCGTATTGCGGCGAAGCTGCCTTTCAAGCTCTGTTACGGTCGAACTTTGCCAAGTCACAGTCAACGCCTGATTGGATGTGGTCCCTATGCTTCACCTCATCACACCTGGGTATTGCGGCAAAGCTGCCTTTCAAGCTCCGTTGCAGTCGAACTTCGCCAAGACACAACGTCCAATTGGAAGTGGTCCCTAGATTTTTCAATATGCTTCACCTCATCACACCCCGGTATTGCGGCAAAGTTGCCTTTCAAGCCCCGTTACGGTCGAACTTTGCCAAGACTCAGTCAACATCAGATTGGAAGTGGTTCCTAGATTTTCAATATGCTTCACCTCATCACACCCCGGTATTGCGGCAATGCTGCCTTTCAAGCTCCGCTACGGTCGCAGATGTATTAACTCAAGAAAACGCTGGTTCCAACATGGAGATGAAAGATGTGGCAGAGTTGGGGGCTCAATTAAGGGGGGATGCGGCTTTCGTGTCGCGCAAAATGGCAAAAAAATCGATTTTTTGAAAATCACATTTTCAGTTTCTGTAGCCCTTTTTCTATCTGATTCCAAAATATCTTCCCTGAAAACCACCTAGAAGTGCTTTGAAAAATTTGTTGCGCGGGCTGAGGTGGCGAAAATTATTGTGGAGATTGCAAAAAAAAACGGTGCTTTTCAAAAAATTCTTGCTCCGCAACGGTACAACCGGGCGCCGCCATTTTGAGCTCGCCGTAAAAAGCATTTCTTCGTTTTCAAATTCCCCGCCTCATCTGGCTCCTCCCTTGGATCAAGCGCACAAAAAGCAAATCTCTGAAGGTCGTTTCGAGGCCTCCGATTGGCCGTGTCCGCCATGTTGCTCCAGCACGCCTTGCCATTGGTCCGATGCTCGCTTCGAGAGGACAGTCATCTGCTGCTTACGCGTCGCGATGTTACCTGATGTTACGACTGTCGAAAATCGCGCTACTTAGTGATGCGTTCGCTCTCGTTCTGTGTACACGGGTCGACGATAATTTAGAATATGATTACCCTTAGTTCGACAGCTGCATGCGGACGTGCAGTCATCAGTGTACGATAGTGTGCCGCGCTCGTCGCGAACATCGCAGATGCGCGTCTCGGGTAGTTCAGCTTGCCAGCACTTCGTCCTCCGTGACGAAGAACTTCGCGGGACTACTCTTTGTACTCGCGATCGAACATGACGTGCTTTGAAACATCGGGCACCGCGGCCACACACACCGCGACCGAGCTTGCTGCTCGGAGTCGTGGCTAGGCCTAACTCCGCTTACGGCGCTGGTTTACGAGACGAATCCGAACTTTGCGGGCAAGGACATCGCGCTAGCGGACAAGCCGCACTGTGCTTCGTCACAAGCAACAAATCGCATCGTCCGCTGGCTACTCGAAAGTGCGAATGGCCACTTTATGCATCGGCAGCAGACTCCCGGTCAAGCTCGTCGCGCATTGACCGCTCCGAGCAGCGGCTAGCAATTTCGTGCGTCGGCGCCGCAAAATGCGAGACCAAGCACGTTACGCACGACGATTTTCTGTCGCCGCGGCTAGAGTTACTGTATATGCTACCTTTAGGTAGCAGAGTTGCGCATCTGTCTTCCAACGCCGCTAGCAACCATGCATTGCGGAGAAGCTGCCGCATGGGCGAATTTTTTTATTTCTCGACGCCGCCGCTGCAGCGAACTGAATTACACTAGCCATCGACAGCCAGTGTTTATCGCCAGTCTTCAACATGCCAGGCAGGTTAATCGGCGACACAGTAGGCATGTCGCCTGCAAAAACAAAGTGCGACTTCACCGCATACCTGTGGTTGCTAGCCGGACCTATGCGCTACTCTGCTACCTAAAGGTAGCATATACAGTGACTCTAGCCGCGGCTAGGAGCACTGCACATTGTCGCCGAATGTCGCCAGCCAGCATATAGTGCGCGACTTCTCGGACCCCGCGGCCGAGTACATCGGCATGAAAGAAAGCGCTGGTGATGCAATTTAGGCACGCTTGGATTCATGCTTGGTATCGCCGCTAACTCTGATGAATCTTCTAAAATAACGAAAGCCTCGCTAATTACCGTTTCCGCGACCGAGTGAATGATGAAACGCATCACAGGCGAGGTTTGCAAATGAGCGTGGCGTGTGTGAAGCAGGGAGTTGAATTTATATCTGACCAACTCGCGTTACTGAATAAACTGCTCATATATTTCATCCCAGAAATGTTTGCAGTAAGTGTGCCAATTTTCATGAAAACCTACGAAGGAATAAGAAAGTTGGTACTGAATGCCACGTCCCCCACCTTAATTTTGTTCAGAAGGTCACTGGAAAGAATGACCTCCGGCACACATCCATTGTTTGTGATGGAGACAGGGATACTTCCCCGACTCTTTCTCAAGAAAAAACATACGGATTTGTTCCATTGGCTAGAGAAGACTGTATAAATCATGTCAAAAAGAGGATGGGTACAGCTCTGCCAACACCTGTATCAAGAAGCAAAAAAGGTCAACCACTTGAAGGATGGGCCCGCCTGACTCAAGACCCGATTAATTTAAAAGACTGACTAGTTATGGTATGGCTATCCGTGACAACGTTGACATTGATGACATGCAAAAGACCATAATGGCAACGTTCTATCATGTCACCTCGAGAGATGAAGTGCCGCACCATGAATTCTGCCCACTTGGGTCCCTGAGCTGGTGCAAGTACCGTGCTGCAGAAGCTGAAGGCAAGGCTCCACCACCACACACGTATAAACTGGCAGCACTGCATTACTGCCAGTCTACTAAACCCTGACCACCCTCACTTGCTCGGCTGTTGCCAAAACAAAAAAAAGTCAAAATGCGGCTGAGATTCTTCATTCGGTAGTTCGGTCAATTCTACCAGAACAGCTAAACACTTCACTGATTGCCGCCAAAACAGCTGTCAACGAGGCAGTCTGCAAGTGTAATACTGGCACTCTCCATGCTTATAGAGAGTTTTATGCATCACTTGGCCCGAAGCCTGGATAGCACTCCATTCAAAGAGTCTCAGAGAAGGATGCCATACGGGAAAAAAAGGCATCAAAAGGACACCAAAGCAAGCACCAAATGCTCAAGAGACCTCACATCACTAAGGACACCAAAAACTATGATCCTAGTGCATTCCAGATCACTGGACGCAAGGTGAAACTTCGAGAGCCGTTTTCTCAAAAGTGCCTTTTTGCCTGCCTGCCAAGTTTGCGCAGCCATTTTCTTCATAACCGTTTGGCCTATTTTGGCTCCGTTTCTTTTGTCATGTTTCTTAGACTACAATGCATGTTGTGACATTCTTTCTTTCTCAGTTTGACGCTTTGTAATTTTACGATGTGACTACTCGTTCACCCCAAGAGTGTGCCTGATTTGAAGGTATCAAAAAGAATCGCAATGCAAGAATATTGTGTTGCAAAACAAAATAAAGCAAGGATGCCACGACACTCAGCGTGCACTTAGCTATGCAACAAATATTCACCTAGCCTTCTAGTCCTTTTTTTAAACTCTCCAAGCATTGCGCAAAGTGCAAAGGAGTGCAATGGATGGATGGATGGATGGAAGAACTTTATTGTGGATGGAAGAACTTTAAGGAATGCAAGAAGTAAAAATTTAATTGAATAAAAAGTTCTGAAGGTATCACTCTGAAACTTTTTTGGAAGCATCAGGGAGACATGCTGAATATTTGTGCCAATTTTCATCACCATCTGTTAAGTTATAAGAAAGTTGGTTTTCCAAAGCCACGTCCCCCCTTAACGCTGTTTTGGGCCTGAAATTTGGGCAGGAAGTCCGAAAAATCAGACGCCGAAGTTTTTTAGCATCCAAAATTAGATGTTCTTATATATCGACGTCTACGAGGCAAATTTGGAACTCCGGACTTGAAGGGAGCACACCCTTGTCCGCCACATCAGTTGGGCTTCCACAGAAGTTGAAAGAGGAGGAGAGGCTGAGGAAATGGCATCTTTGCCTATCACGTGTAAAGTGTTGTCGGTAACATTTTGGTTGCACCAAATCATGTACATAAATAGAATTCGGCCTCTACATTGCCTCATTCTTGATAAGACAACTATGAAACACCACCCCGCCAGTCCTTCATCAACCTAGCGAAAAGAAATACTTTCATGTTGCTATCCCATAAGAATATGTTAGGAATCCTCTCGAACTTTTTTGCTGCAATTTCGCTTCGAAGTATTCGAAAAATTTTCTAGAAATATTCGAAAAATATTCGATTCGATTCGCACTCACACTTCAATATTCGAATTCGCTTCACACCCAAAATTTTGCTATTCGCACAGCTCTAGTTCAATAGTATTTCAGAGTGTGGTATTGAAAAATGGGTCTACACAGAGTGCCTTATCGCAGTCTGCACACATAAAATGCATGTCCATTCTCCTCTTCGAGCGACGAGTTGTGTTGGCACAGACACGCATCTTCTCTTCGTGCGGCTGCTTTGAGTAAACTCGGTAAACAAGGACAGCAAGAATACCTTGTGAGCGTTGGTAATAAACAAGCTAAGAGCAGCGCCAATAAAGATCGAAATCAACTTCCGCTGCCCCAGCAAGGACGTGCCGATAAAGACAAAAATCCAGTTTCGTGCACCTCCGTTGTGATCACATAGCGAAATTGAAACCATGCAAGGCTGTTGCCCATCGGCGTTGCTGCAGAGCGCACGAGGCACTGAAGCTAGAAATCAGTTCTCTTTATCTTTGCAAGAAGGCAGCACAATCATTTCAAATGCTTCTTGGTAAGTGCTAGGAGGTGGCAGCACCTCCAAATGAGCATGCATCGTTATTACGACGTAAAATTTCAAACAGTGGGTTGAAAACATACTCGTACGGCAGAGACCTTGCAGGACAGAAAACCGCCACCGTACATGTACGGCAAAAACACTCAAAGGGTTAATGGGTCAGTCGCCCCTAAAAAAAATTCTGCTCTGAAATGGACAATTTCTGCCCCAAACCTGCACCACACTTGCTGCTCCGTGTCGCTCCAAAACATATTTGGGCTCTTTCATCACTGCATTATCCATTGGTTTGCGTGCAGGGACAAACGCTGATGAGACAAAGCAACATGCATACTTTGCTGCATGAGTGTCTGCTGTACTGTACTAAATAGTGTACAGATTCACACAAATGGCAACTTGAAATGATGGGAAGGTCCTTTTGAGAGCAGTTAAGGCTAATCGTACAGGCCAGCAACATTTAGCAGCTGCATGGATCTTTCCCATGTGTGTGTGGGCTTGTTTACAGCCACGATTTCGAATGCTTCGTGTGCAGGAGATGGAGGACGAACTTCGCCGCATGATCCAGATTCAGGAGTCTTTTGTGATCCAGTACCAGGAGTGCCAGAAGCTGCAAGCACACTACCAGCAGCTTTCAGCGCAAAACACTGGTCAGACCAATGTGGAGCTGCTCAACAAGATGCACAACGAGAGCAAGGCCATGGAGCAGGCAATTCGGCAGCGAATCAGCGAGCTGCGTGAAATGCGCATTGTGAGTTATGCATGCATTCACACAACAGTACCACAACAAGGGCCCGGAAGAAGGCAGCATGCAAAGTGAAAATCTTTTAAAAGATTGGCTCGTGAAATATTGTTTGAGGAATAAATAACCACAAGCACTACCCATACATAGCTTTGAATTCATTGACATGTGCAGTTATTTTTATGTATCGGCACTGTTACATTTTGTTTTGTTACGACTATGGAAACTCGATATGGTAGCGTTGTGGCTAAGGTGTCAAGCTGTAAAGCTAGAATTCAGCTTCATTCATATACAGTAAAAGCTCGTTATTTTGACACCCGTTAATTTGGATAATTCGGACGGCTCTCTTGGTCCCGGCCAAAGTGCATGTTATTCTATGGGACCAAACCTTCGTTAATTCGTCATAATTCGGCTCCGCACCGCTTAATTCGGACAAATGCTGACGGCTCCCGCTACACAAAAGTGTGGTAAAGCAGTGCTGGCACCACTGGAGTGAAACCGACACCTGAGTGGCATCGCCATTGTCATCAACTAGTGGGAGCGATCGCAGCGTCACTGCGCCTCTCGCGCCATTGTGTTGTCGTGTTGGCACCGTCTCGTCTTGCGGAGTTTTTTTTTTCCCCCGTTGTGAACGTGTTTGCATGTGAGGCCCGATCACGCGACAGTAGCTGACGAGCTTTTACTCCCGAGCTTTTACTGTGCAGCGAGCTTTTACTGTAGCAGCCAAATGAATTGCGGGGCTATGGAAACCACGTGCCTCAATAGTCCGTGTGATTGCTATCAGCATGATGAATGACTTATGCAACACAGCCGTGCGTTTATGTATTTGCAGGCCTTTTCAGAAAAGCAGCAGGAGTCGGCTAATCTGCTGGCCACACTACAGACACGAGTGCTGGACAACGAGCTCATTAAGTGGAAGCGTGCCCAGCAACTTGGTGGGAATGGAGTTACTTTTGAAAACAACCTTGACCAGATCCAAGAGTGGTAGGTTCTGTCCCTTTTCCTTAGCTTTTCCTTTTCTTTTTTTTTTCTTTTTTTGCTTTTTTTTGCAGTGCTATAGATCTCATGCCTCTTATTAGTTCAGATATTTTTACATCTATGCTATTGCTTTTCCTGTCATGCTCTATTATTTCTTACCTTATTTTATACTCTTCCCAATCTGTCATCTTGTTGCTATTGTTTTCTCCTTTTTTAAAGAGTAGCCTGGCTTTTTGTTTGTTCTGGGGTGCCAGGCAGCTGCTTCGTACTTCTCTCTCTTTCATAATGCTTTTGAGACAAAACTCCTTGAGTCGAACAGAGATATTCGTAACACAGTCTACTTTCGTTAATGAAGGGTCTGATGAAATTGGTAGAATTATCTGGCGGGCTGAACCAAGCAAGGAACAGAAAAGAAGTACCAGACACAGTGCCGACTCGTATGGCGCATATCTTACGCGCTTGTGATGCTTCCTGGAAACCGCCTTTTTTCACGATGCCACTGCGCATGCGCCCTTCCTCTAGCGGAAAAGTCTTGAAACGTCTCTTCATCTCGGAGGCTTTTGCTCTGGCAATACAGTAAAAGCTCGTTAATTCGGATTTCTAGGGACCGGAAAACATGTCCGTATTAAGGGGAGACGCGGGTCTTTTTTTTATTTCTTTTATTATCTGGTTGAACTGAACAAAATTTAACAAACTTATCCCATTTTTTCTGCAGATTCCAAATCTCTAATTAGATTTTTGGTAGCTGCATTAGTACAAAATATGTGCAATCTCTAAAAGCATATTTCTTACGGGAATTTTTGGCAACTTTGCTTTGTCAAACACAGAAACAAAGTATGTGGCAAGGCTGCCAGAGAGCTGGTTTAGCCGGTGATGCTAATCCAATTGTCTTCAACAAACTTTGAATGCAAAATAAATACACGTAAATGTGAGTGAAATTTTTTTGCTGCATACTATTTCTGATAATCGAGAATTATAATTTGGTGAACAACATTATAAGAAAATAAATAGCATCACCGGCTAGACCAGCTTCCTGGCAATCTTGCCACATACTTTGTTTTTGTGTTTGACAAAGCAAAGTTGCCAAAATCCCCGTAAGAAATATGCTTAAATATGTGTTAGAAATTGCATATCTTTTGTTCTAATGCAGCTATTAAAAATCTACTTAGAGATTTTGAATCTGCAGAAAAAGCTGAATAAGTGTAATAAATTTCATGCCATTCACCCAACTTTTAAAAAACCATTTTTTAAGACACACGTCTCCCCTTAACCGAATGTCCGAATTATCGAATGGTCGAAATAAACACAATAAGTGCACTAGTTTTTTCAACATAACTTTACTTAACAAAGTAATCGCAGATGCTTGACTGTTTTCGAGCAGATATTCGCGCGGACACAATTTTTCTGAGCCCTTCAAGGTGCTCAGCAGCTCGCATGATGTCTGCAGTGTCCGCAAAAGTTTCACCCGTCATCCACGCTTTTCGGTTGGCACGGTAATCCACAGGAAGATTGTTGATGTTCTTAAGGGGGGACGCGGGTCTTAGAATAGTAAAAAATGGACAGAAAATCAGTTTTGAGAAAAACGCATTTTAGGCATGTTTGCACCCCTAAGCAGCTGCCCTCAAAATATTATCGCCGATTTCACCCGGGAAATGGGTTAAAACTTATTTTTAAGACTCCACGGGAGCCGCAAAATGCATCTCAACAGGCAAAATTTGTTCAAACTTCCCGCGCGCGCCGCGGGCGCAGCAGCTGGCTGATCGCCGCCATCTTTGGCTTGTTTTGAAGCTGTTTTCTTTGTGTACATTTTGCGGCGTTTCAAAATGGCGTCGCTGCAACAGAACGGCCGCTATCGGCGCTTTTGCTTTTCCGAAGGGTGGTTGTAGAACGCTCATTGGCCAGAGCGCGCGCGCGCGAGGCGAGCCCCCTTCTCTCGCGCCTCCCATTGGCTGGCGCAACCCGAGGCGGCCATTTTGTTTTTGTATTTTTGTTCTGCGCTCACGGCTGCCGTGTTGCCGGTGTCGTGTGCTCGTGTGTTGTTACAAGTGTCATCTTCCTCTGCTTACGCTCGCGTTGGTGCGGCCCGCCGACACACAGTTACCTTATTTTGTGCTGGCACATCCGGAGATTCTCGTGTAAAGAAGACGCGCCAAGCGTACGAGGGCGCGATGCCGAAACTACTTGTCGCTACCGGAGCGTCTAGTCTACGAGAACCGCCCGGTTCCCCTTGGTCAAGCTGCAGCCATCGGATCATTAGGCAACGCTTCAGTGGCATTCGAAACCGCGTTCGTATGGCATACTATGCGAGACTGCCGAGTGCGCGGGAAATACGGCGACGGGAGGAGTGCTTGGCATCGCAGCGCGCAACGAAGCAGCGGAAGTTCAAGCCGTTGGATGTTGGTGAACGGCGGCAAGGAAAAAGAATTTATCTGCGTGGACTTATCCGTGATAAAAACGTTCTTTGGGCTTGTGCTTCGTTCCGAGTTCGGCTCAAGCAGTGACCTTTTTCAAGGCAGAGGGTATAGGCTGCTTTCAAAGCCTGTGCTTTATTATCACAGGTGCGACTCGCGCGAGAAGCGTTTCTCGTAGAAGGTAGCTGGTGATAGTGGTGCCAAGATAATTAATGTCATTTGAAGTGAAATGCATTAAATTAGGGCCACCAATACTGTCGACAAGGGTGCAACGGTAGTCGCTTCAACCACGACCTGACAGAGCAACACCGGAATGGCAGAGACGCCGTATTACACTTTGGGAAATTGACTTGTGCTCCACAGCCTTGAGAAGGTTAAAAACTGACATTGGAAGTTGCAAAAGGAGCACTTATACAGTGGTGACACCAAGCACAGACTTTCAAAATTACACAAACCAGCAGGGGACCCTGAGTACAGCCCTTGCCTGCTGTTGAGCCAAGTGCTATTGCTGGACAATAAAAACTGATTTTTGGTTTAATAAATAACCCACGTGCTTTTTAGACTTAATCTCTCTGTCTATTTTATTTGCCTGTTGCAAAGCCACATTCATAGACAAATTTTGTATTTCTTTAGCTTGCAAGGAATTGGTACAGGCCTATGAATTGCTAAAGGTGGAGTTTATCACTCTGGTACTGGGTGCACTATGTGGCTTTATAAGATGATTTTGCCAGTACATTGGCAGGTCATGGTCACATATTTGATATGGCTGTTCTCGTGAAGAAGAAACCTATCAAATGATATAACCACTAGTGCTGTGGCTGCACTTCCACAAAAGTTACAGTTGTCTGAAACTTCAAATGCGTTTTTCTCAGTTTGATACGCACTCAGCCTTACGGGGTTTTTTTCCATGTTGTTGCTGAGTAAAAATCACAAATTTGGTATCATTTTACTCGTATTTAAACGATCTGGGGGGTGATGCTATTTGCATTACTCTAGCACCATTTTACAAATTTTAATTAGATACTAATGAGAGTGAATCAGAAAAAATAACCACCAGTGAGTGTTCATCTGTTTTCTGACCTTCACAGTGCTCTCAAGGGAATAAAAATAGCATCACCTCCTACAGCATGATCTGGGCATTGGCCCCATGCACTTACAGATTGGTTTTAGTAGGTCGAAATTGCCTAAAAGCCCCGTAAGAAGCAGGCACTAATTATTTTTTCAAACCTCGAGATCTTTTGAACTAGTGCAGCTATTAAAAAACTAATTACAGATTTGAAATCAGCATAAAAAACTGGTCAAGACAGTGAAGTTTAGTTCATATTGACTCAAAAATAAAGAAAATTTTAGGACCCACGTCCCCCCTTAAAGCAGCGTGGCTTTTGAACCTTTCCGATAACGAGAAGCAGCAAGCGCTCTGTTCCCGTCACGTTGGCGGCTCAAAGTACGGTTACTCGTTCCTTGCTTCTTTTGCCGCTGATACAAGGATCCCCTTTCATCACTCTTCATCACTAATTGTCGGGAGAGCCCATAATTCAGAGCACGCAAAATTTCTACTTTGGTGGTGAAGTCCTTGGCCTCGTACTTAAGCTGCTTCGCCGGCGTTGCCATCGGCGTGTAGTGCGGTCACACGAGAAGTCAGCACAAAAGCACCAGCAACGATCAAGCTAAAGGAGCCCTACTGAAACATTCCTCGATAAATTGGCGATCAGCGATGCAGCACACCAACGGGAACAAAGCAACAAAACCCACACGGGAAAAAAAGGCGTTCACCCAGTCTCAATCCAAGCCAAGTCGATAATTGATGTCCATGACGATGCTGCGTTAGAGCTTCACTTTTGTTCCGAATTGTTCTTTTTTCGTTTTCGAGCCTCGCCAGTGGCCCGAAAGTCGCCGAATTATCTGATTTGAGGTCAAATCTGTCCGAAATAACGAGCGTCCAGTCTCATAGAGTGATGCGTATATTTACAGGGACCAGATGACGTGTCCGAATTAACCGATTTTCCGAATTAACAAGAGTCGAATTAACGAGCTTTTACTGTACCGGTTGTCCCAGCCCCTTCCAAATGGCAGAGGGCAGCACAGGAAAATGTGAAAAATGGAGTGAACACATGCCCACATTTCATGTGTCCAATGTAGAAAATGCAAAATGACATCGGAGTCCCAGACTACATAGATATTTGACATTTTTGGAATTTGATCTTTTTGGCATGCAAAATGGTGCATGTCCATTTGTGGCAGTAAGAAAAAGACTAAAGCAGTGGACTTTATTTCTGGAAATAAAACTTAAGTTACTATTGCTCGTCATCACCATTTTATAGCAGCACTTCATTGCTACAGAGAAAGTGTCATCCCCTTTGTTGTCAATACTAGCGTCTCACATGTCCTGCGTCTATCGAACAGCTCCTCAACAATCTTAAGCGGGATGTGGGCTTATGCCAGCTAGTCCATTCTGGGATGTGTGCAATGCTCCCAACAGGATTGAATTACCGTAAAATCCCGGGCAAGCCCCCCCCCCCCCCCTACGGGGAAAGATAATCTAACAAGATTTATAGGGGGGCCCTTGCTCGGTCACGGATCAAAATTCAAGATGGTGGCGGAAAAGCCGCGCGTGCTTCCAATGAAATGCGTTATTGAATAGGCTTGCATTCACTGTCGTTATTAGCCATTGTCAAGTGAATAAAAACACTGAATGAAGCAGTGAAAATGGCGGGAGGTCAGGTGGGGCACTTGCTCGGTCATTGGCGGATATTTCAAATCGCCAGAAAAAAAGAGGGGAGCGCTTGCTCAGGTAGGGGCACTTGCTCGGGATTTTACGGTAATTAACTCAGCACTCGAAAGTGCCCGTGTAACAGGGATATCTGACTCTCCCTGCTGTGAGCGTGTACTTGTGGTCAGGGTGTACTTCCGGTTTGCTACCCTGCACTGGGGGAAGGGACAAAGGGGCAGGGAGAGAGAGAGGCCCAACTGGACTCGAGGCCATTTGCTTTAGCTGAAATTGTAGGACCATGGACATGTGCTTTGAAAGCGCAGAAGGCAACAAAAGCGTTAAGCCCTAACCACACGTACGCGTTACCGCGTGTCAATACGTGGTGTGTAGACTAGATGCCGCGCCCTGTCCCTATGGATAGAGAGAGCGCGTAAC